>NC_034412.1:41093971-41312829 GCF_002078875.1 Numida meleagris
TATGTTTTTTTGTTTCTTTTTGTTTTGTTTTGTTTTTTTTTTTTTTTAGTCAATGGCAAATAGTAAATAGCTTTTATTTAGTGCTGTTTCACTGTTCAGCATTCTGGTAATATCTTTCTCTTAGATGGATGGAAGCAGTCGTTTGACACAGAGTAGTGGTACAACACAGCTCAACAACTTCTTTAAAGTAGGCTTTAGATTGGTAATGATTAAAAAATCAGGATCTTTGCTGAAAGATAACACCTCTAGCAATCTCAACCCTGAGATGCTGGTTCAGAATTAACTCAGAGGGAAGTGTACCATCTGTTGCTAAAACCTAACACTAAGAGCTAAAACAATTTCTAGCTAAAAGGGAAAATGTGGACCTGAAGTTAGCCAATTAAGGGAAGCAAGGAAAAAGTTAAAAATAGCTTCTGGTCCTTTGCTTCTGCCTGGTGCTGGCTGCCAGTACAGTCAGTAGAGAGAATTGACACCACAGAGAAAATAAACTGCACAGAAAGTTCTGTCAAATACCCAAAGTAAACAAATGAGAAAGGACAAATGCTGTGTCTTTGCTATTTGATTTAGAATAACTGTATTGTGCAATGTAAAGGCTCGTTCATGATTTTAAACTGTTACTACTTCTTCAGTGCTTCATAATCAAGACTCATTTCTGTGCCAAAAATGGATCTTTGGATAACTAGCTTACTAGACTAGACAAGACAGCTAATCAGCCAAGCCTAGAAGAGGATTCAAAATTTGTTGCTCATGCTTATTTATGGTTTGGGTTAGCTCAAATATTTTTATTTGGATGATATAGATAACCCAGAAAACAAACCAAGTAAGTTATAGTCAGCCTTGTTTTCAGTTCTCCTCAGAGGAGAAAAAACGCCGCAGAACAGGCAAAGAAAGAGCTAGAGGCGACTGCTGCTTGAGATTAAATAGATTGCTCCAGCTTGCTTTCCTATGCCATACCTTCAGATATTGCAGTGATAAATCTACTATAACTGTGGGACCTGGATAAATGCAGATGTGACCTTTTGTTTTCAGGGTATCAAGGGAAATCTTTATGAGACCACAGAAGTGTTTCAAAAGGTTTAGAAACATTATGAGATGGTAAAACGTGTCCCCTGTGGATAATTTTGGCAGCATGGATCTGACTCTATTTCTCAATGAGCAGTGCCCTTTCTGTAAAGATGTGAACAAACCATTTGGCAATGATGTTTGAGAAGCAGTTTTGGATAATATAATTCAGGGGAAACTGAACTGTGCTGTTTTAATTAAGCAGGATTTTAATGTTATTAAAATATTTACTTGAAAACACGTATGTACATATCTGTATGTACAGATGTTGATGTCAGGGCAATGAAAGATGAAGTAGAAAAATAACATTTTTGTTTTAACAAGAAAATGAGTCAAATTCAGCTATTTTTATATCTTCTCTAGCTTCTACTGCTTCTAAGTGTTTGTCTGGTTATAATTAAAAGTGGGGACTTGAATCAGCTTGATTAATAGTCCAGATTGTGTTTTGTTACTTAGGATGAATCTACTGATTATACAAATACAGGAAAATGTTCTGAGCAGGAGTGGACCTTTGCTGCTGAATTGTAGGCAGAAAAGTTTAAAGTCTGTCCTGCTACATAGAAGGAAATGATTGTCAAGTACGGAACAGCAGCAGTAGGTTGGGACTCAGATTTTTGGATTAAAACTCCAGTTCTGTGTGGAAATTTTGTTTATTTTGTCAATTTAAATTATAAATACCTTGTGATTTGATTTCCAGTTTGCAGAAAGGTGCTGATTTGGTATGTGTTCATTAATTATCTGTATGTAACTAATTTGCTGCTACTAATACCCTTGGCAGAAGAGGATCAGATTAGAGAATATTTAAGCAAACTATACATACATAAGTCTGCAAACCCTGATGTGATGCTCCTCTGAACTCTGGGAGAGATTATTTCATGGCCACTGTTAATAATCTTTGATCATAGCAATTGGGAGAGTTGTCTGAGGACTGGAGGAAAGCAAATGTCACTCCTATGTTAAGAAGGGCAGGAAAGAGTACACAAGGAACCAGTTAGCCTCAGCTTGATCCCTGGGAAGTTGATAGAGCACTTTATCTTAGAAACCATTGCCAAGCATATGAAGGTCAAGGAAGTGATTGGAAGTAATCAGGAAGGGGAATTTTTGCTTGACCAACCTGAAAACCTCTGCTGGGATTACTAGCCTGGAAGATGATCCAAATAAAAAATGACCGCATAAACCATACATATGCAAACTGAAGGAGAGTAGTAGGGTAGTGCTGTATCCGAAGTCATGACCTCTGCCACAACTTGTAGGGAGGCACTGTTTTAGACAGTCTTTTATATCTAAGTTTACCAACATTGAGAAATGCTTGGAATATGATTTTAACTATACAGGATAATTAAGATATGTTACCCGTCCCATCAATTATAGGTATTCCAGTCATCAGCACCTACTAGAGTTTTGCTGCAGTTATTTTATTAAGGTACAAATCAAGCCTGTACTTCATTATTAAAAAGTTCTAGTAAATACTGAAACTTAGCATGGGGAGTATGCAATAAATATGACATAGTCAAAGTTTCTGAAAACCTGGCTGCATGTAGGTACCAGACAATTTGAAAACATCTCTTCAGGGTTATAAACCCATGCTGAGGTAATCTTTGATGGATTTAGGACTACATTTTGTAGTGAGGGGTAAAAAGCATTAGAAATAGACTGTACATAGGCTCTTCCAATATTCTTGTCCATACAAAGGGACTCAGTGGAGTTAACTACCTTGGTAATATTATAACTGCAACCAGATTTGTTCTGTAATTTCAACTTTGTTGTCCTGGAAGTGTTCTGTGCTGTGTGCAAGGTACAGCTTGGTCTTTTGGCATTGTGGCTCTTAACATGCAGTTGCTAAAGCAACAGGCTTCTGCAGGGAGAAGACTATCTGGCGAACATTGCCATGTGTGTTTGCTATAGAGCTGTGTGAACAGATGTAAATTAACTTTTAACATTGCAAATAAGACAACATCTGGGGCTGTTGTCTCTGTTACCCTCTGTCATCCACCATGCTGAACATCCATCTCCAGCTGAAACCAAGTGTGAATGTTACTAATGTTATTTCTCAGTTCATGAGAGGAATTGTGTATCTACCTGCTGATTTGCGGTGCTAGTGTTTGACACTATAGACTATATATATAGACACTGATAGTCTAAAGATCCCAGTCCTCTATCATATAAACTCCTCTGGTTCTTAAGTTTTTACTAGCAAACTCCTTTTGTATAAGTTTGGTTTGGAAGATGGTTAGTGAGCTGCTGCTATGCTGATAGTTCTGGTTAGTGGTCATGCAGGACACAGTGGTGCTTTACTGCTTTATCAGAGCCATCAGAGAACTGGGATTCGCAATGGGCTGAGCTGTTTCATTGTTTTTGCTTTCCGCTGTGTTTCCGACATTACCTCCTAGTCACTGTATTTTATAATATGAAAATAAAATATTCCCCTGATATCAAAATGCTACTGATCTGGTTATGTGGTTTTCCTGGGCTTTCTGATGTGAAATGACAACCCATGTTAGGTAGCTTTGACTGTGAGTGTTGCTGTGTTAGATCACAACCTTATCTGTTAGTGGCCTTACGTATATCAGTGTAACAAATCAACAAAATGTGTAATTCCTTCATACTAATTTAAAACAGCCAAGCACTTTAAGAAAAGTGCCAGCCTTCTGTACTCTTATGATCTCAGACACTAGATTGTTTGGAAATGAAGCAGATGGAAACTCCTTTATACTATGGATGTAGGTATGGGAGGGAGAGGAGCACATCCACAGTCACCTTCCAGGGGGAGCAATGCTGCTTTGATTTGAAATCTTCTGCTGATAATGGCATCAGCCTCACAGATACATTTGTTGTGATTCACCAGATTGCCCATGATGTGAGAGCAGAGAGAAGAACAATAGAAGAATAAATATGTTCTTATTGTATGGGTCTGACCCACCTGCCGAGATCGATTCATTCCTGAGCAAAACCGCTGGCATTGTGCAGTTCCCATGTTCTCTGATGGAAACAACATGCAAAAGGGAATGCTGCATGCCATCCATTTTTCCCCAAGAAAGTAAGCTGAAGCTTGGGAATTTATTTTGTGTCACTATTTTTTTCTTTAAAAAGAAATGAATTTGTAATAATTGAGAATGAAATACTAAAATAATAAAGAAAATCTCATCTATAAAATAGTGCAGTTCTTTGGGGATTGTATTCCTGTATTTTCCATACTTACCTAGGAAATTACTTTTTTCCCCTATTGAAGAATTCAATATAGCAGTCATAAAATATAAAAATCAGTGTTGAACTAATATGTTTCTCTGAGTGGAATCAAAACTTGTATTAATCGAACCGCATATTGCATTTATTGTTTGTTTGTTCAGGGTTTTTTTTTGAGTGCATACCATAATTATTCCTTTGTTTCAAGTCTGCAATTCTCCCTTTGGTTCTGTAGGTGTTTGGGGTACCCAGTATTCGCTTTGTTTGGTTCATCCAATACCACGCTGATGTTTGGCTTATTAATGTTGACAGCAAAAATGCCAGCTAACAGCCAGGTTAGCTTTGTATATGTGAATATCTGTGTTTTTAAACATTGCCATTTATGAAATAGCAGAATCTGTTCATGCAACTGTCACATTGAATCTTTGGTACTGATTGCAGAAAGATTTGTAGAGTGTGCTATAAACTTGCCTGTTCCTTTATTTATTGTTGTTGTGGTGAAGCAAGATAAAAAGGATTTCATTTTCAAGATAAAATTGGAAGAGAAGGAATATCTCAGTACCTTGTCTCTTCATGTAGGTAATATTTCTGCCACAGAATTATTAGAACTGGTCTTGCTTACAGGAAGGACCAATATGTCATTGTCTAATCATGGAAAATTTTAAGCGTAAGCAAACAGCAGTTTGCAGCTTTCATCATGAAGATGTAAGTGTCATGCATAGTAGATTATAAAAGTCAGTTGTATTTTCATTTTCACACTGCGAAATCAGATTTTTCTTTTTTCAATGGAAAAAAGCATAATGAAAAGAAGAGGAATCTAACTTGAAAATTCAGTCCTCAAAAGTATATACTTTTCCCCATCGAAGAATTCAGTATAGTAGTCATATGATAAAGATAAAAATCAATGCTGTATATTCTTTTGAGCTGATGTAAATTTGTAACACTTGCAAATATTTGGCAGAAGTTAACGTTCTTCTATTTTTCCCACTGAATATCGAGTAAGAGCAGTTCTTTCTGTCTCTCTGTTTAGAGAGCTAACAGTATCGTTCCAGACAGGCTCAGTGAAGTATGATTCTTTTTCCCACACAGAGTCATTCAATAAAACCCTTTCCTGAACAGGCCCCAGTTGTGATCAGTTACAGCAAAAATAGTCTCTTCCTGAAACAGACGTATTTTAAACAGAAATAAGTCAAGTATTCAAGCAAAACAGGGTAAGCAATATCTGAAATACTGCTCAGGCTGAGAAATTTAATGTACCAATCTAGGATACTACTTATCTCTCATACCTTCTCAGATTTGCCATAGGTTTCATGTATGACATTGGTCAGATGTTTTAATATTTCTGGGCCTCATCTAACCATGTCTATTTATGAAAATGATATGCAAATTATTTATTTTTTCATTATTTTCATGTCTCATTTATTTTCTGTAATCTACTTTAAGATGTGATATTTTTCTGTAGGCTGAGTGTGATAGCATAACGATAAATTACAGTGTAGTCTGGAATTGCACAGAAGGGAAACACTTTTTGTTATTTATTTGTTGGACATAAGATTGCTGTCTTATTAGCAATGTTCTCTACTTTTCAAATGACTTTGAAATGCAGTATCGTGTGTAGTATCTGAAAACTGCATCTTAATATGCAGTGTAACACTCCTTAGAACCTCACCACCCGAAAAAATCACACCAATAATATTTTTTAAAAATTTAGGCTTCCTGAGCTTAGATTATTTAAAGTTGCTCTAGGTTTTTTTTGAAGTATGCTGTGACAGTTTCTACATTTCCTTTTTTTTTTTTTGTTACGGATTATAATAGAAATTTCAAAATTGTTTTCATGGTTTTGTATATTTTTTCTTTAAAATATGACACTGGAAGAGCTGGGCAATATCATTGTATGTAGTCCATAAACATAGACCAATTGAATTATGTACAAGAGAATATAATAAATAATGATGTTGATGCAGCCAAAGAGGTAAGTTCTCAAAATGAATTTAAAGTTCTCTTAAGTAAGGTTTATGACACTTAGTAGATTCTGTTTTCACAGCTGAAATGTTATTAAAAAGTGTACTGTCATTGTTTTTTGGAAGTTAGACAAAACCTCATGTTCAAGATGTTTCAGTTACACAAGCTGCTTTAGTTCAAAACCCAGTGTAGACATAACAAACTACTGTAGATGCTTTCTGCCCCTGGTCTAACCCTCTCATTTTGCCATTAGTAAAAGCTGCAAATATCTGTGGTAAATATCTTGGCAGCATAAATGTAGCTGTACAGGTAACTTCAAATATTCTTGCAAGAAAGTCCATATGTTGTTTAGGACACAGGATGATGAAGAAACAAACGTACAAACAAAACCCATATAAACTGAAATGACTTGCACAGGCCTCTCTGAAATTGTATTTAGTTCCAACTGTCAGACGTATCTATGGTACTCTTTACATAAAAGCAAGAGAAGATTTTTATGGACCATAGAATTATTGAGATGGGAAATGACCCTTGAGATCACCAACTCACAGCAATTGAGTTGTACAGTTAATTGGTTTGTAGCTTGCCATCTAGATGTGCCCCAGTTGCCAGAGGTGTTAAGCTGAGCGAGATGAGACTCTGGCCTGGCACTTGGGCAAACTCTTGCATTATAGAATTGTAAATTTTAGATTTAGCGTTCTGTTGCAGTAACTGCCTATTGTGGTGCTCTGATTTACTCTAGTTCAGACTGCAGACGTTTCCTATTGGGTAGCCAGACTTATGTTCCTAAGGATCTATTACCAGATATTTATAAGGTGATTGCTGGTTGTGTCATTGCAAGGAGATGTTATGCTTGCTTACTGGAGAAAATGACAGCAGCTGAGGTTTACATGGAAAATATAAGCAGGCAGTATTTAGTTAACTGGCTAATATGCCAAGAGAACTAATTGCTAGACAGTATATTGAACTTTGAACGTAGTATGTTGCGAAAAAAATGTGAATTAAGAAAATATTAAAATATAATTTTTTATAAGTTGGAGAGTAGTACAATGATTTGTTACCATATCAATTTTAATAACTTTAAATGATGCTTTCAATATTCCTTGCATCATAACTTGTAAGTATTAAGATGTGTCTATATAAAGTATTACCAATAATGTCTTAAGTATCTGAGAGGAATTCTGTTATTAGTCATTATATCTTCAAATGTATTTTGGTAAAATTGCTTCATTTATGTAGTAGTGTAACTTGCATGTTTCATCATCATAAACCTGAATGCCTTATTAGACTGCTGAGTGTAATCCCTGTGAGACAGTGGTTTTGTTTTTACAAGCCTTCTGTGTATAGTCTAGAGAAAATGACTTAATATATCCAATGTTTAAATTTGCAATTTATAAAAGGGAAAATGTAAATTTATATTCAGACTAAATGCGAGTAGCTTGCGTGGAAAACATGGATAAATCAGGATAACATGGATAAAACACGTAAATCCTAGTTCATTCTCTTGATCATCACAGCACTGTTTCTTTTCTGAGAACTCAGCTTCATTGAATGGTGCAAATTGCGTATCTAGAGAATTAGACGCTGTTTTTCTAAAGAGCTTAAATAAATATTTTCCTTAAGAAGCTGTGAAAATTAACAGGAATGTGGGTGTCCAAATCCCTCTAGGGATTGAAATCTCAGATGCAAGATTTGTTTTCTTCTACTCCTGCCTTTTTCAAACCTTTCTTCCACACTCCCCTCACCCCAGAAAATTTCCATGGTCTCAGGAGATTGAATCTCTTACGAGTGAGTAAACCAGAGACAAAGTGTTATAACACTCAGTTTGGGGAAAAACAAAGGATAATGACTAGAAACTGGTAGGAATCATCTGATTTATTTATTTTGCTTTCTTTGGGGAAAAAAAGCATTTTAAAACTATTTTTTATGTATAATGTAAAGGAGTGGTTAGAGCAGTGGAAAGAGATCAGATTCTTTCCAGCTTTCTGCAGTAGTCAACACAAAGTGTGGAGATTAAGAATCAATTATCTGTTCTAATGAATATTTGCATATTCAATGAGCTCTCAGGAGAAACTGGGATATTGCTTTGAGAACCCTATAGCAGCATCCCGGAGGATTTCTCTGGAGTGTGGGTGGCAGAAAATATCTCAGTACATCAGATCAGTAGCTTGTGCTCTTATTTCCTAGAGAAATGAGTTCTCAGCTGTAGCCTACCCAGATTAAGCTCTTTCTTCTTTTTCTGTTTTTTTTTCCCCCTCTTCATAACAAGGTTCTTAGCTGATATAGAGCAAATATTGGCATAAGGGAAAAATGAGCTTGTACTTAGTTCTTTGGTGAAAAATGTTGGTGCGTTACTACTGAGATAGTAAGCTGAACAGCTTGATTAACCTCAGAGTTGTAGAATATTGGCAGAAGACTTCGACTAGGTATATTTTTGTATAATGTCTACATTATTCCAATCACAGTTGACCTGTAGCAGACAATTTCATAATTGTTTATTAACTGATCTCTTTGACTGAACATAACTCGGCCATTTAGTTCTAGCATCTCAGCAAACTGATAGCTTCAGTCTGCAAAGAACATATTGACCTTTTCTACATAGTATCTGCATATGAAAGTGTGATTTATTTATTTATTGTTTGCCAAAATAGCTGAGATTTATGAATGCAGAGTTTTCTGCAAACAGGATAGACACAACTTAAAATCTAAAGCAACTTCTTATTGGCTGACACACACATAAAAACCTAGAATTTAGTGAGCTTTTAGGTTCACCACTGCTAGTAAGGCACCAAAAGAGCTTTCACTGGCCAGGAGGCATTAATCAAATAGGGACAGTTCAGCTTCCCCAGCTCTCTAGCTTGCATCCTCAGGTTGCTGAGTTGCCTTATCCCACCAGCTTCACTGGCACAGATAAATAGACTTAACAGTTCCTGACTAGCTCCTGAGCTAAATGAGGCTGACTTCAAGGTTTTTTTTCCCTCTTTTGGATTTTATATATATATATATTTGGCAGATTGACCCTAGCCACTACCATCCGGCTTCTTGCTTGCTCCTCTCTCTTATGGGACTGCAAGAATATAGCAGGAAAGAGAGGAGATCCAAATAATGACAGGTTAATATGGAAAGTGGAACCTATGCACAGGAGCAAAACAAGTGTCTGTTCGTTACTTTGCTTTTGCAGGCAGATGTTCAGCCACTTTCCTGGAAGCATGGCCTTAGGGCATGTAACTGTTGCTTGGGAAGAGAAATGCCATAACCACAGAAGGTCTCCTTGCACCTTTGTTGAGCTTCCGTTGTGGGGCACAGTGTCATGTGGTATGGGACATTGCTCTGGTCAGTTTGGGTCAGTTGACTCAGTTGTGTCCCATCCTGGCTTCTTGTGCATCGCCAGCATGCTCACTGGGATGGGAAGAGTCAGAAAGCCTTGCCACTGCTCATAATAGTCAAAATGCAGCTATGGTAGCAACTCTGTTCTAGCCTCAAACACACAAAGCACAGAATTGTATGGGCTACCATGGGCTCTGTCTCAGTCAGACCCAGCTCTCCTCTCTGTGCTGGTGTTTTACCTCTTGAAGAGCAGTGTTTTTAGCAATCCCATCTCAACAAGCCTGCCCTGAGGCTCAAATTTTACACTTCCAATCTCTCTACAGATTTTCTCACAGCTCTGTTTTGGCTATCTGAGTGAAGGTTGTTATGTAGGTGGGCCTCAACAGAGCCTGGGTCCTTGCAGTGAGAGCTGCTAGACCCCAGAGATGGATGTGTGGGGGAAGGGGCCTTCCAGCAGTGTTATGGAGATAGGGGAGCCCAAAGCTTTATGGAATTAACCTTGTTGCAAATCAGTCTGCCACCCATTATTTCCTAAGGTTTTTTTAAAAAAGTAGTCAAGACAGGATTAAATCATCCTTAGTCTGAACAGCCGGGTTCTTTATTCATTATAGGAGACATCAACTTTCTTTCCCTCAGGAAAAATGCAACACTTGCTATCATGCAGTTATTAGTTACGAAGAGTAACTCATTTTCAATTTCCTAAATAAAACATTAGTTATTATATGAAAAAGTTCTATTTACAAGCATAAACATCCATTTTGCAAGCACAGAAAAGGCCTTCACAGCATGAGCATGTTAGGTATAAGGGATAACTGATATTCTCTTTCTGCTCTGTGGGGCCAGAAATCATTGCAAATCTGTAGACATTTCTAGTGTTAGCTCCTAGGGCCAGCTGCCCTTCTACTGAAGTCCATCCAAATAAAAGATGAAAAAAAATTGTATCTGAGCAGGGGATTCTCTGAGAGATTAGCAGCAATATTATTCTCCATACTCTTTCCTATGTGAATGTGGCAGGAGTGTGCGCTGCATATGTTTGCTGTGTGCAGTGAGATATGTCACTTTGTTACTGGTTTTGCTTGTGTTCTTATGTTCAGTCAATGCACCTTTACTCTCTTTTTAGTTTAGTTCAGGTTTCTGAATACTTTCATATTTTGAATTTCAATATAAGTCAGGAATAGATAGTGGCAGTTTAGATTTTAGGCTGTGCAATTGAGGGAATTTAGGGTAAATCTATGCTACAGTTGTCAAAACGAAGTAAAGTAATAGAAGAAAAGTGATATGCCAAGCATGTTTGTGATGAGTACTGGGGAATGATTGACCATGTAATAATTTGGGTTACAGTAGCCTTCACCTCTACAGAGGTTACACTTTGCACATTACCTGAGGCACAGGCATCAGTGCAGCTCTGCCAGATGAACCAGAACAAAGCCTGCCTCTGGGTAAACCAGCGGGGATGCTGCTAAGCTTGTTTCCACTTGGAGGACATTCTATGTATCTTACAGTAAACACAGAGAGATAATTTACAGAAGAAGATTAATGCAGACGTGAAAAATGATTGATGAGAATCTGAAAATCTGGTGATGCTTGACATTCGGTACTTACATATACAAAAGCATCTGCATATAGTATAGTAAGGGGAAATTATGCAATCTTTTAGATGAACTTCATGGCAAACTCAGTGGCTTTTTTCTTGATAATTCATTTGTAAATGTTCAATGTCCACGATTCTAAAGTGTTCAGTGGTTAATTAGAAATTTGCATTAATGAAAGGTGTTCTGTAAAGTGTATCTATCTCATTTATAAGCTACTTGCTGATTTCATTTTTATCTCTCCCCTTATCTTTTTTTAGACTTGATTAATCTTACCAAATTACCCTCAATGAAGTTATCTCTGAATTATAAGATTGTAAGTGCACCATTACAGTTTTAAGTTCAAGTATCAGCTCTTGTGATAAATCTCAGATATTCAGAGCTCAAGCCATTCAGCAAAGCAGATATATTTTGACTAGCACCACAGAAATTAGAGGAGAGGACAGAAGCAAAGAGTCATGAGAGAGGAGAAGCTACTGGGAAAACCACTTAATTGTTTTCATATCGCTGACAATCATCCTTAATAGTTGTCATTAGGAGAATGAATTTAATTGGCAGGGTCAGTAGGACAGTAGAAAGCTTATGCAGGGTTTAAAGGGATTTTTTTTTTTGAAGTGCAGTATTCTTAATGTTCATTGTTACTAGTAAGATGTGACTGAAATACTCCCTTATATTATTTGCTAACCAACAGTAGCAAGTTTTAAGCTGAGACTTCAGCAAGTGACACAGAGCTGAAAATACTTCCTTTTAGTAAAGGAAGCTACTTAACCTGAATGCAGGCTCTATAATACATGTCTTATTATATGAATTGTGGCTGAGTAGATCCTTGAAGTGTAACTTCAAAAAGCCTGCAGAAGAATGATTGTGTTGCATTTTCACTTTTTACTTCTTTGTGATAGGATATGGGGATACTTGGGGTTTCCTGGAAAAGTGATAAATGCAGGCAAATTTAATATACTCCCATTCATTTTTTTTTGAAAAGCAATATTTATGTTGTCATGCTTTCTTTGAAACTCTTACGTTTTTCTGGTGATAGGCGGGGTAAAAGCCCAGTGTTAGTACTCGTGAATTACTATTAAGGTCCATTTTATTTAATAATTTTTCTTTTTACTAGGTGAACATGACTAATTCCCAGTGGTGACCATCTAATGTGCCAAAGTTGAATTTCTACCTTGAGCTACCGTGTGTTTCCTGCTTTCAGGTGGAACAACAGTTAATTTCTGAGGCAGTGCATAGCCTACACCCTAGATAAATAATTAATCAAAACTAAAGTCAGTGTGATTGTTCTTTCATTGCTAAACGTGTACTTTGGGAGTGACCAACACAGCCAAAGGAATGCCTTTTAGTCTTTAGATCCAAATTTTGAAGTTAAAAACAACACCCATCTCCATTCAACAAAGGAAGTGGACATGTATCAATGTGCTTCTAAAAGGTGACATGAAATAGAAATTCTCTGTGTTCCTTCCCCACTGGTGGAACAAAAAAAAAAAATGAAAGAAATTTTGGCTGGTATTAATGCTTTGAACAGATGCTTCTCAGTACAAAAGACTTGTTTGGACTATTTGTAGAACATTTGGTGCTCCTCCAGTGAGAGGAACCAACCTTAAAACATATCTTGGTTTGGGATTATCTGGTGTTTTAGCAATTGCTTTTTTCTGTATCAAATTGAGCTAAATGTGATTAAAATACAGAAAAGGTAGAAGTTCTGTGGCACAATTTGTACTTTTACATTACCATCTGTCTCTGCCCATTTCAGTAATCCTAGGTTTATCTACTTTAGGATTTTAGTACATAATTATGCTATATTATAATTCTAGGTGATACCCTATGTTAGGGATA
Organism: Numida meleagris; assembly: GCF_002078875.1. Lineage (NCBI taxonomy): Eukaryota > Metazoa > Chordata > Aves > Galliformes > Numididae > Numida > Numida meleagris. Next base: position 41,106,934 of record NC_034412.1, read on the forward strand.
GCTTGAAATCCATTAGCATTATGTCCACAGTCATTGCTTTGTCCCTTCTGATTACACTGGAAAATCTCAAAAGCAAGAAGACATTGAAATTACATGTTTAGGAGCAGCTGCTTGAACAGATTAGTGTTCTTCATTTTGGATGAAGGTGCAAGAAGGAAAAATGGGGATCTGTGTATCTTTGCATCTTTTGTGGTGGAAAGTAGTCCTGTGCACTCCAGTAGATGTTAACGCTGTTATAAACAGAATGTGTATGTGAAGAAGAGCAGGATGGATGTTTCTTATTGAAAAGGAACAGGAAATTCAGTATGTACACTTCTATACCACTCTAAGCATCATATGTATTGCTTTGACCTTTAAAAAGCAATGGACTTAAGAGTAAGGCAGTCGGATGGTCAGCTTCAGAGCCAAAGCCAAAATAATCATGTATGAGCTGTATCCTATTAATACATACACCGCAGCACCTAGCAGCAGTGCCACAGACTGCAGTAAGGGCAGGTGTATGGGTGCATAAGTATACAACACTGATTTTTTTTTTCTTCTGTACGATATATACTACTTTGAAACAGAAAATGTAATTTCTTTTTATTACTCATTTCCTCTTGTGTTAACACAAGGTCTGTACCTTGGTTAACAACTTTGAAGTGCTATGACTTTCCAGACCCATGCACTCACTGGTACACTTGAGTTATTCTCATTAGCAGCAACATAGTTTTTAAGCTTTTTTCTTATTTTCAGCTGAAACTGATCCACAGCCATCAGCTTTTAAACTACTTTTTTTTGGCTTTCTGCTGCTGTTTTTTTTTTTTTCTGGTCATGTACCCATTCACGCTGCTGTCTGTTGGTGGTGTTGTCCTCTTCTGCTCAGAAAATACTTTCTGCAGTGACCTGTGGTCATCTATAGCAGACGTAACCAGAGCCTTGAAAGAGATGACTGGATCATATGAAGTTTGCTGTTCAAGGCAGGTGATTTTAGAGATATGGATTACTGCCTGAGATCAAACTTGAAAATGCTCCGATATAATGGCTTGAAGTTAAAACATGCATTTTTATAACTAAATAATAAATCAATTGAGCTACATTTTGACATTTTGTTGTTTTCCTACATTTTTAAGCATTAATGTTTTATGCATGGATGTGGTTTTCTTTCCCAACACCTTAAGACTCTTCTTGAAACTCTAGATGACTTTACTTACTTATTTAAAAGTAGTATTTTTAAAAGTTCATTTTATGGAGGTGAGATTTCTCTGGCTATGGTTTGCAATTTGATGTAGGTCCAAAATAAGCATCCAAAATGCACACAAATGAAACTTTGACAAGGAAATTTAAATCTGAAGTGTTTGGCTGAGTTCACCTTCTTAAAAAAAAAAAAAAAGTTTTGGGAAAGGTATCCATGAAAATGAGTTGAAAAACAGCATTTTGAGGAAGCTGGATTCTTATTTTGGGCATTGTTTCTAACCCGTTTTTGTTTTTAATGGAAATTAATCTATACCTATCAAGCTCATTTTTTCTTTCACGATTCCCACTAAAGCCCTGACAAAACTTTAAAATGTGTGCTAAGTACTTTTATTTTTTTCTCCCCGGCCCAAAGATTTATTTTGGAATACTGTTGCAGTGATTATTACTAAAAGAGATGACAAGATTTTCTTTGGCTATGTCTCATTTACCTTTGTCTGTTATTAGAAACAGTTGCTCCTGACTAAAAGGTAAGCCAGAGGATCATATGCTCCATCTTCATCTTCCTTAGAACAGTGAGAAAATTCATTTTCCAGTACTCAGACGCTGGCAGGTGACACTCTACAGAGGCAGTGTTAGAAACTTGCATTGCGAACATCAGACAGTATGTCATTAATCAATGGTACGTGATGTGTTTTTAAGTTATTGTGTTATTTGTCCTTCTATGTAGTTCTTTGGGAATATTAGCATTTAATGCTACCAGAAAAGGCAATTTGAAAATCAGCTTGAGAGCTGGAGCCAGCTATTAATTGTATTGTTTTTTGTTCTTTGGCAGAAATTGCAGCTGAATATATAATGTTATTCTTTATCATTTTTGTGGGGGAAGATGCAAGTAAATTAAAATCATATTACTTTGCAGTGATAGGTATTAGTATTAAGATGGATATCTTCTCTTTTTTTTTAGATAAATAGGAATTATATGCATTTGTGCATACCTAATCTCATTAAGTTTCTGATCAGATTACATTGGCTTTGTCCTCTCCTAAGCAGTCCTGAAAGCGTGCTGGTTAGCATGAAATACATGGTCTGCTAAAATCAACAGTCGCTTCATTTCTGTTATGAGGCCTCAGAAGCAAACCAGTCAGAGCTTTGAAAATTTTAGGAGAAAGATGCCATATGCATTTAGAAACCTGTTGCAAATTGAAATAATTGTTGTTTTTTCATTATGGTACACTCTTTTCTTGTTTTTGTTAGATACTAGTGTAAATTCTTCTCTGTGGATTTCAGTTTTGTATAATGATGATCGTATGAGGGAACATTATTAGAATATGCAAGTATATCTAATATACTTGGGTTGCAAAGGTTAATGGCACATTATTATGTTTACCAAGATAATGCACTCAGAAATTGCATTTCAGCAGCTGTAGTAAAAGATTATTTCAGCTTCAAATTTGGTTAGAACTGATGGAATTAAGAGTTCTTGCAACCTTGGTTCAGTCTCATTACTATTTTGTAGTAAATGCACTCAAGTATAATGGTTTTATCACAGCAATCCCATATGTCTGTTTTACACTTAGAGGACTGAGGCAAAGGGATCATAACACTTAAAACTGTGAAAAATGCACTGGTTTTGCATGTGAATATTTTTTGTATTATCCTTTGTTCTTAGTTCTGCATTTTTTAGAGCATCAATTAGAATCAAGTGCATTCAATTAGAATCAAGTGACTTAACTTGCAGTCCTGATCATTCTCAGCTTTATCAAATAAAATCCTAAATGCCTCACCTAATTCCTCCTAAAAATGCAGAATACACATGCTAGTGGATGGCTATGAAATCTTTGGGGTGTACTGGCTTCCCTGCAGTTAATTAGAAACTTGATGGTGGAAGTAAGGATAGTATTTTCTATAGGTACTCTCCAGTAAGATAGATTAGCTTTTATGTTCTTGCAATTTATTGTTTCATTCATTTCACATTTTCCAGTTTCTTCTTATCAAAGATGAATATACGTGGCAGGTTCATTTGTTGTACAGATATGATCATTCACTGAGGAGTACTTATCCTGGATACTGAATGAAACGGGGGCTATAAGGAAAGATGCATGCGCTACGTTTATTTGGGAACTTTAACCTAAAGAGTTTTGCTTTGATGCCATTCTCAAATTTAGCTAACTTATTTTAACTTCAAGTTTTTTCAAAAGTGATCTTGAGGCATGGGAAATAACAGACCAAACAGCCCTAAAACTAAGTGCTTGAAAAAGCTTCTATCTAGGGAATTGTTCATCAGCCGAAACAATGTAGAGAACTGTCAGCTCAGCCTGTAATCTTTTTTTTCCTACGCACTAGCTTATGTTACTAAAAACATTTTATCCGAAGATTAGAAAATAAAAAGACTACATTAAATACACAGTTGCTGTTTAGTTGTAGTCATTCCAGAGAACCAGGAAAAAATACTTCCAAGTTTGTTTTCTAGTATTATCAAGGCTTTTAGGTTATTTCTGTGCAAGATAAGTGACTTGAAATAATTTGCTGTTTTTTACCACAATATTGCCTGCAGCATGCCATCTTGTTCCTCAGTCACCACATGACTGCACCCATTTACACCACAAACATTATGGTTGCCTGCTTGCTGATTTCTTCTCCTTTAACTTTTGATTAATATTTTGCTTGTGGTTGGATCTAGGCTTTCCTTTTTCCCAAACTCTGAAGAAACATACACGAACACAGATATGTGGTTTTTCCTATAGCTCTATCTGTGACAGGCTGAGACTGACTTTGAGATTGCAAACATTCATGTGAAACCTTTTGACATCTGCATCCATGTTCTGAATTTGATCCCACTTTACAAAAATCTAGATGAACTCAGTGTGAGTTACATGCTCATAATGCCCTAAAATCAGTATGTAATTGCTACTGGCCTGTATGGAAGGATAATTCAATGCTTCACACTTCCACAAGGACGTTGCTGTACTTTAGACTGACAGATGTTTAAGAAAGATAATGATAACTAGGCAAAGCAGGGATTATTTAATAAAAGAAAAATCAATTATTTAAGCCTGAAGGTTATTTGATTTTGGTACTTAACACTGAACATCTCTGTGGACACATATATACCTGGCAATGTTTCTGGCAGTGTAACTGATTCATAGAATCACAGAATGGCTTAAATCAGAAGGGACCTTAAAGATCATCTAGTTCCAGCCCTCTGCCATGGGCAGGGTTGCCACCCACTATATAAAGCTGCCTGGAGACCCATCCAAATTGGCCTTGAGCACCTCAAGTAATGAGGCATCCACAGCTTCCCTGCACAACATCTCCTTTGACCCTCCCTGAGTCTGGATATCAGGAGCACTCTCAAATTAAAGGAAAATGTTGAGTACAGCAGAGAGAGGTTACCTTATAAAAGCCAGCCAGTAAAGTTTGAGTAGAGAGGGGGAGCATGACTTTATTTCAGGTATGCGTTCAAAGTCCGAAAGACCATCACCTTCCAAAGTGACTCATTCTCCAGTAGTCCAATGGATCCTGTTGACCAAAGAAGGTCAAGAACCATTCCAGTGCCTATCAGGAGTGTCAGTATTCGACACTCAATCACTCAGACTTGCCAGTCAGGAAGTAAGTTCAATGGAAAAAGTGCACAATTACCTTTGCTAATTTTGACTATGTTCTTAATTTGCCATTTGGAGGAATATTTTCTGACTTTAATGCAATAGCACTTTGGTTTCTTTCTACATCTAATGAGGCTGTTTCAGCTCCTCTGCATAGACACCTACAGTTAGGTTAGTAGTAAAGAGAACAGCTCTTTATTAGTGTAGTGATAAGGATATAAAAACTGAATCAAAGCATTTTGAATCAAACCTGTTTACTTTCACATATCTCTAAATCTGTGATCTAATCATTGAGAAGAAACTTATTTTGATTCAAACCTTTTACATGTACAGACCAGGCCATCTGAACTCGTAGAACTAATCCAGAGGACACAACTAAGAAAAATACACTTTTAAAAATTATTTTATTATGATTATTTTTTTACAGTCCTGCACTGACAATTAAACATGCGCATTTAGGCTGACTTCTGTGTTTATTGAATAAATACTCTCTGTAATCAGGGTGCTATTATTGTTTCTTATTTCAGAGAATTGCCAAGCTATGGTGAAATAGTAAATCTGATTTTCAGATACAAGCCCCTGTTGTCCACTGGAATTTCTTGTGTCCTTTTTTTTTTGTAGCCACCTCATCTTCTTTTCAAAAGTGTGCTATGTGAATATTTATTATATTTAGTATTTCCACTATCATAACCAGCTAATTCCAAAATGCAGAAAACTTGTTTGCATTTTGTGCTTGGAAGTTTGCTTTCCCTTAAGGATAAATAAAAGGGGAAAAAAAGAAAGGGGGGGGGAAGGGGTGATTTGTGAAACAAATGCGTCTTTTGCTTTTGCCAGGCTGTGACTAATGACTATTACTTCTAGCACTTTTGCTACAGTATGCTGCTGGGACCAAGTGAAGGATATGACCAGCTGCAGCCAATAATTAGAGAAAAGCAAGTTAGTAAGCAGTATGCTTCTATCATACTGCATGATGTATGCAAACCAGATTCACATAATACACTTTGATATTGAAATTAAATAAAGTATGAAACAAAGAAATGCCAACAGAAAGGTAAATCTAACGCTAAATATGAAGTGATGAGTGAAATCATATTCTGTATTAAAAATAAAAGGAAAGCTACTGTTCTCACTCTCCGAGTAAGTACTTATGGCTTTAATATATAGAATTCAGTGTAGGTGTTGCTAAAATATATTCAAATAACAGTCTTACCTGAAAGGAACATGAATCATATAGGCAGTTCAAAGGTGGTTTTTGTTTCTTCTGTTGATATTCATGTAGTACTCATGAACATATGCCATCAGAATTTGGCCACTGTAGGAGGCAGGGATCATTTTGCTTTTTTTTGTGTCTTGTACTGTATTGCTTGTTATAGATAATTTTAGTGCTATTTATGCTACTGAGCTTTTGTGGCTTTCACTTGCTCAAGAGAACTCTGCAAGTGTGTAGGTGAATGCGCTTTGCCTGTGCCTTTTAAAGTACAAGCATTAAGCTTAATCACTTGCTCTTTCAAGTCATTTGCAATCATCTGCTTTTTTAATATTTATGCTTTCTTTATGTGTGCTGTGGAAAGATTTCTTTCTGTCACGTACATAATTATATTTAAGTGATATAATGGTTATGACACAAATCATACAAGCAGCAAATTGTTTTGGGGAAGTACTAAAATGGGGGAGGTAGGTCAAACTGTCATTGAAGCATCTTTGACAACCTATCCTTTAATTAGTCATTAGCAGACTTTCCCAGACAGTGCCTCAGCCATGATTGTGTAAGTAGTGTTATAGGAGAAGGCGTTGCGTGGCAAAAAGGAAAATAAATCTAGCCAATGGTGTCACTCTGAGCTCTTTTTAAATGGATGATTTACAGTTTCATATCTCTTGTCAGGTTATTAAACCATTTTTCTCTTCTTTGGCTAACGCTTCCCATAGCAACAAGTTAGTAGGCTGCTTTGTTATATACTTGTTGCTTTTTAGTTATTTTGTTAGTGTGCAAATGAAAATATTTTCATAGCATTTGTTGTGATTCAAAAAATGCAAGATTTGCTGTCAAAAATGACCTATGTAATCATAATCTCAGCCTCTCTTGCTGTCTCACTTTTTCATGTAAGTGTATTGTCTTGGTCTAAAAAAAAGTTATACACATTTCTATATACCTATATGAAGTGTAGTTTTAAGAATGCTGATGATTACAGTCCTAAGCAATATGATTGTCTGCTTTCTTAGAAAAATAATTGCACATATGCTTAAATAGTGCTCTTCCTTGTAATGTGGAACACTTTCAATTTATACTTTAAACTCTGAAACCAGTGTCTCCCCTTTCTGTCCTATCTTGTGGATACTGAGTTTTTTCAATTCTGTTCTTCAGACAAAGAAGAAGCTGAGGTTAGAGGAATTTCTTTCGCAAATTTGTATCCTGTAGCCCTAGAGATAGTTGCAGACTGGCATTGGCTTTCTGCCTGTTTCATGGTGTAAACCACTCCTTCCCCTCCAAGGTCTCTGAAATTTGAAACCCCTTCACAAATTCTGAAATGTTATTTTTTGCTTTATATCTGCCTCCACTGTATTAATAAGTTTGTTTTTTTTTCTTTCCATGCGTAGCAAGTAGTACATTTGTGTTAGAATGCTAATATCTTAAATTTTGTCTAGAGAGATTATTTGTAGCATCAGATGCTAGTAGGTCTCTGATAAAGCAAGTACAGTCTTCACGTTGATTGTATCATCATGGTGTTGCTATCATTCTTGAACTTGTGCACCATTAGTCTAGCTCTCCTCCTACCAAACCATGTATACATTATTAAGGCTCATTCTAAGCTGTAGTGGTTGTACTTTGCAGCATCAATATAAAGGGTAATATTAAGAGCTGATGGACTTAGGTTAGGCTGTTGATATTCATGCCTGATTGGCTGATGTGGAAGCTAAAATGACAACTGAAAAGAGTGGCACACATAAGCAGGTTTCTATGTTATGCTGTCAAAACAAAGCAGATAGCTGCAGCTTACCTACTAAAAATTGTTCCCCTTCCTCCCTGAGTTGTACCCATGTGGAAAAAAAAAGTTATGCATGTTTCAGACTTGCTTAGATTCTCTTAAACTAATATGCTGTTTTGTATGCATAGATGGTTTACTTCTTTCTGCTACTACCAGGGTAAATACCTGTTTCTAGTGTTATATGAACCACTAGCTTTTGTTTGGAATGAGTATAGTTTCCTCATGAAATGTATAGCTTTTCTTCATTCTATTGTTGGTGTCATTTTAAAAAACATAGACAACTAACTGATATGAACTTAATTCTGAACACAGTGATTGTCTCGGAGTGAGGAACGCTTCTAGTTAAGTATGGAAATCACCTGATGAAATCATGAGAAGCTAATTTACATCATTTATTTTCCTTTGAAGCCATATAAAAAGTCAGTGCTTTGGCGACTAGCACTCAGACTGACATCCTTTTAATAACTTGTTCTTCATGTAAGTACTGTAATTTAGGGGGAAAATATCATCAGTGTCTCTCACTTGCATGTTTTGTCAATCCAGTATGCTTTATATCAGTTTGTATAGTAACTGACAAAGTTTTTTGAGGTTTACAGAAATTGCTAAATCTAAATTAAAGCAAATGTGTTTGAGTTGACATTAAAATATTAATCTCTATAACTGAATGTAGAGGAATCTTTAATTGCCTGAGTCAGTACATTTGTATTTTTAGAAGTTTACGTAGAGACTCATCTCAGTCCAAAGTATTCTCTCAATACAAAATGATTAATTATTATCATTTTTATATAACCTAATGGAATTTTGGTTCTTTTTTCCCCCAAAAATATTATAAAATTTAATTCAGTGGTTTATATGCATATGGAAAAAAAAGCATGAGGTTTAAATAATAATAATAAATCTATTTAAAATGCTGATATTTTTCTGTTTTGCTAAATTATCAGAATGTAGTCATCTGATACTGGGACTATAATACATGTGACCCTTTTTAGGCAAAACCAAACTGTTTTGGAAAATGAAAAAAAAATATGTATTTCCTAATCTGAAGAATTTTTCAGTTTAGTTGGGTGTTTTTTTCCCTTGTCTAAATAAATAGACAGTTTTGGTGACAGATATTCCAATCATGTAGTCATATTAGTAAACTTTTTAAAGGTTAATCCAGAGAATATTTTAATTTATTTGAAGTCAAAGTATTTTTCAATTTAAGATCAGCGAAAGAAGTTACCATATTGACGTTAGCAATGTATAATTAATCATTAGATTTCTGTTTTAACTTCATTATAATTTAATATTTTTATCTTAATTAATAGGTAAGTATTTTCTTTATCCTGTCTCCACCTTCAGGCTTAATTGCTGTAGTTTTGATGGTTTCAGGCCCTTATGTACAATTTTGTACATAATGTGCAATTTTTGAGTTGTCTATTGCAGAGAATGTATTTGTTTAAGTGAACTTTTCCCCTTTGAATTCTACCAACATCTCACAAAATACAGATAAGAAAGCTCTTCGCTTATACTGATGTCGCACACACACACAAAAAGATAAAAATCGAGACCAAATGAGAGCCTCTTGAGAAACAAGTTGTGGAAACAATCAAATCATCTTAACGGTAGCAAACAGGCTCAAAGTTAAAGATGCTGGAATCTGAGTGTGTTGTGGAGCTTGAATAATGCATGTGCAGAAAATGATGTCTGATGAGAGATGATATATACAGGAGGCAAGTATTATAATTTATTGTTGTTCTTTGTAACGGAAACACTACTTACACTGCAGAGGAAACATGGTCCCTGTGGCTTTGCACTGGTTTCATTAATTTGTTTACTGTTTGCATATGTCTTGTGGCAGAAGTTTCCCATAACACTTCAGTTTAGAGCCAGATGTTTGCAGAATTTTTCATCTGGCACAGCCTAAGTGAGACAACGGCAGATGAACAATAGTCTGCATGAGTGCTTTTCCTACCAGCAGATCCTGTGATGGCTGCTGCTTTGTGTCTCCACTACAGACTAGTCGCAACTTGAGGCTCCCCTTCCCCTGTATCCTACTGTGTTAATACTGGTGGGGAACAGAGCTACTAGGAGAAACGCTATGTGATGCTGAAATAAGATTGACTTTGTGGTGATGCCACCAAAATTGTGGATCAGAAAATGAGAAAAACAAGCCACAAAGGAGCTCAACCTCTTGGTATCTTCTCTATGTTTTGGGAAGGATTGCATACTAAGTATTTTCAAAACAGTGCAGTCTTGGAAATTTGAATTGAAGTCATTTTGTTTCTTTTTATCATTTTCACTTTATGTTTCTGTTACATCTTGTTTAAGAAAAAAATGGTAAAATACAAGAGGACGATCAAAATAGGCTCCTAGAGTTTCAGCTGTGGACTGTGTGCATTTGCAATAGGGTAGCAACTTAGTTTTTGGTTTAGGGTAAACTGGTTATTGTTAAAGCTGGCTCAAGACTTCCCAGCAACATAGAGAAAGCTGGATTTGCTGCGAAGGGGAATCATGACCCATTTCTAGCAGGATGAGCAAAGGTAAAGGCAGATGTAGCATTGGGATTAAATGTATGGGCAGTAGAGCTCTGGCTACCTGTTAATCAGTTTGCAGGATGGTTCAGGTAGTTTCTACCTTGACCTCTCTGCAGGTTTAGGATGTCTGCTGTCTTGAATAATATTTTTTGAGCCAGTCAGAAAAATAGGATTTCCATTGTAGGCATGCCCAGTTTTCCCCCAACATCCAGATAGCTTCCAAGTGCTCCTCTTAGTTCCGAGAAATTACTTCATGCCTTCGGGTGACATCATCCACTTAGAAGACCTGTCAAGTGATGCAGTGGGGCATATTTGTTCCTGTATCTTACTGTGAATTGAACCTTAAGTCTGAGTTGTTGCAGGAATCAGTCGACTTTTCAGTAGAAGTGAGCAAATTCAAACCTGAAAGGAGGTTTCCAGCATGTGGAAGGTCCAAGCGTTGGAAGTTGAATGCAGTTTCCAAAGAAAAATGTGGTGACCAACAAGGCTTGAAGTTTTGGTGCAAATGCATTGATTTCGGTGGACTGCCAAGCAGCCATACCTGCCTTTAGAAGCTCCTTTATTTCCTTTTTTTAAAAGGAAGAACAGAACATATTTATAACATTTCTATTGATTGTGGGGTTTTTATTGGACAGCATAAAATATAGTAACTGACTTTTGTGTAAAGTAATCAGTGTGTAGCAATAGAAGAAGGCTTTCAAAATTGGGAGAAGTCAATGTACTTCAGTTTCTGTTGTAGTGAGGAAAAGAGAGGAAATTAGCTTTCCCCAGCAAGCATTTTCTGTCACTTTTTTGGCTTTTTTTTTCAGAACAAGACTAGTAAGCACCTTGAAATAAATGAATTAGAAATTCACACAGGAATCAAAGTCTCCTGGTTTAAAAAAAAAAAATCATACTTGAGTAAAATCTTCAGAAATAATAAAAATCTACTGATGTGGAACTCATCTGTTATTAGATTTTCCACAGGCATTTTCATGAAGATTTTGGTCAGCATATATTTTGGGTAGCTATTATTGATTTGGTATTTATATGCCTTATGCATATGTACACTTTCAAAAACAGCACTACAGAAGAAGCCCAGTTGTGGTGAAACTTTACAGCTAAGTCATTATGTAAGCAGATTGCACCCAAGTTCCTAAAGAATCAGGAACAACTTAGGTTTTCATGTGTTCCTTTAAAACGAGACATGACCTGTTTTCACCTAATTTGTTTATTCCAAGTAAAGTTCAAGAATTTTTTTTTTATGTTCTCCAAAGGGGAAAAAATGATCAAAGTAGAAAAATATTCTCCTTCTTCAAGCATAGGCAGAAGAGTACGAATTCAAAACATACTCACAAAATGCGTGCCGCAAATAAACTGAGTAGGATATCGAAAAGTAAATAATCTGAAGTATGAAATAAACTAATTCTAATCTTACCATGAGACTGGATCTTTTTCAAGTATAACTTCCCTGCACAAAAACTAAAATTCATGGTACTTTCCCCTTCCTTGTTGCAAGCATCAGGACGAGAGTAGTGTTGTTTGTTCAGTTATGTTCATTACTAGAGGAACATCGGAGACCAGGGTTCTGTATTTATCCTCCAAAAAAAAAAAGTGGCTAGGCAATTCCCAAGTCATCTGCCTCTTGTAGTCTATGGGTTAAAATAATGATGATGCTGATAAAAATTATTGTTATTTTTTGGAGAAAAATAATTCAAGACGTGGTTGTGCTTCACTGAACATGTCATTACACTGGAGTATGGCCACCTAACATCATGCTAGCAACGTTGCATGCCATTTGCACAGACATATACATACGCACAAATATAAGTCCTATCTCATTTTCTAACTACAGAGTTTTCAGCAGCCCCAGAGGTGGCCCCAAGGGTAGCTTCATTTAACCAAACATGGCCTCAGACCTGACCTTGGCTGCTGGGGGTTTTATTGCACCCTCTCTGAGAGAGGCTCGCTGCAACAGGGGAAGCAGAGGTGAGCAGGGTCATTAAACTGCCTCAGTGTCAGGGCTAAGGACAGAGCTGCAGGCTGTTCCCAGGGGCAGTCGTGGCTAGGATCAACATCTAGTTATATCAGAGAACACATGAGCCACATCAGGAATCATCTGTGTAACTTTGGACTTTTTTGCAAAATAAGCATACAGGATCTAATGCAGTAAACTTGTGCAGTCAATCATTCCTAAATGTTACTTAGAATAATTACTGCAGAGTAGTATTTCAGGTTTAGGGGCATATCTACACAGCATTGCCTGAATACACAGGCACTTGAATGGGCGTGGGTAGCCTGTGTGGAGCTGACACTGCTCAGAAAATAATACTCAAACTAGCTCGTTTCAAACAAGCTTGAGTGGGAATGAGCTTCAGCTAAAGTGCTGAGTGCAGAGTCTTGTTGTCTTGGAAATTTGAGTGCTTTCTTCCTTTACTCTGTGGAAAAAACAATCAGACAATAGGGTTGCTCATAAAAGCTTCCAAGGAAAGCTGCTTTTATAACCAAAATATGTGAACCTCTATGAGAACCGTATGTACGAAAGCAAAGATATTATTTAACAAGGAATAATAATATGTGTAATCTTGAGTACTATGCTTTTCTTCCTTGGGAATCAGCAGCACTGGAATATACTCAACAATACAGAAAATACCGTTGATTCTTTTACCCTTATGCATGTTGTTTAGTGTCTCTTCCCTGTTGCGTTTCTTCTGATTTCATGTCTGCTTTGTACATGTTGATCAATGAGGTGGTAAAAATGTATTTGTGTCAATGGTCCCATATATGCTACTACTTGTACACTTACATTAGGGATTTGAGTTGATTTTTTCATGTTCCTTAACCACAGTAGAGAATGTGTTCTGTGCAATGATTTTATCTCCCTTTAGTATGATGTTCAAATGTCAAAAGATCTGTGAAAGTTTACGATCTTTACAAGATGACTTGAAATCTGTTGATGGCAGGAAAATTGCAAAGGGAAAATCGCAATCACAGTCGCTGTCTTGATAGTTCCAAATGCACCAGAAAGAAATTTTTTTCCTCGCTACTGTCTGAATAGAGCATCACTAGTATAGAGAACTACAGGTGCTGATTATTTCAGGTAGCCTTCGGAGTTTACGCCAAATTTTCATCTTCTTTTCTCCTCTTAGCAGTAGACGGCAGCTTAAATGAAAGAAGATACAAGTCATGATAGTGCAAGAGACAGTGCAGAGTGCAGCATTTCTTTGTAAAATGTACATCAGAAAAGAAACTGTGCTTCTGGGCTTGTCAGCTTGGACCTAGTACATCAGTAAAGCATAACAAAGTCCTTCATTTCTTTTTTTTTTTGTCCCTTAAATTTCCAGCCGTCCATCTGTGTGCTTGAGGTGTCACCTCTATACATGCATGCCTGACCTACTTCATCTTAGAACAAAGTGTATCTCTTCCCCCTTACTATATAGATGTCCTAACAGAAGACACCGTGTTCTAATTTTAAGTGCTCCCACATTAGAGTGAACAAAATATCAGTCTTGGAAAAAAGGTAGGGACTTTATTTTTTTATTTGACCATTACAGCTGTTCGCCAGAATGCCTGTTCTGAAGAATTTTATTTTAAGGATTTTTTTTTTTAAGGTTTGCTTTCTGGTTGTGGTAACTCCGTTAAAAATATACTGAGCGAACTCCTGGTGGCTTGATACCATACTGGCTCTCTTTTCAAGTTACTGGAGTGTGAGCTACTTCCAGATGCAACGTATTGATGTACTTCAGAATTTCTGAGCTGCTCTGTCACACAAGTGTCTAGAGGTTGTTAGAGGGAGTTAGATTTGCTGCCCTGAAAATTGAGGTTTGAACTCTGCTAGGACTCTGATATCTATAGTGCGTGGTTCCCTATGGATTCTCTAGAGCAGTTGTCTTTAGCATTTTAGGCCAAAATATGTACTCAGCTCAGATTTTTGTTCTGGTACACATTGTACTTTAATATAAACAATGTACAGCAAGCGCCTTAGCAGGGAAAAGGGTTACGTGCAGTGTATTTAGAAGACTGATTTGTTGCAGGAAAGCAAGGAGAAACTGCGTCTTTTTTCTTTCTTTCTTTCCTAGCCTTATTTTTTTTTCTTCTCTGCTGTACTCCATTAACCTGCCGCCAAGCCCAGAACTGAGACATATAGCTGTTGACTAAGTATGGAAGGACACAAACGTCAATCCATTAATTCATACAGCTTTTAATTCATAAAAGGAGAAGTAATTTTGAATTGTCAGTTGCATCTATTTTATATTCCTACTGCTGTTAGAAACTTTGATGTTCTGTGATAGAGGTACCCAACAGAGTTGAGACAATTGCCATATTGTCAGCAAGGATTTGGAAAGGCATTTGTAGCTATATTGTCCCCTAGCAGACTAACATGTTGCAACTCGCAACTTCTGCGGGGTGCTGAATGAAGACATTACTTAACAGGCATCTACTTGAGAGGTGGAAAGGTGTGCTGGTAGTTTGTTACTACAGCACATACAATCTCAGAAAGTTCCAGTGATTGTTTGCAGAAGCACATTACAGTGTTTGTTATGTAGCTAAGAATTACTAGGTCTGCCTCACATAATTGAAAGCATTTCTAATTTGATGTTTTTTCCAAGAAAATCTGAAAACTTGTGACTATTAGTTTGGAAACCTGATTTTGAAGGATTGGCCAAGAAGTAATGAATCATTCATAGTCCCTGTCAAAATATTATGTCAGTCATATGCCACCTTCCCACCATGTTTCTTGAAATTGGAGAGGAGACAAGAATTTAAAGGGAATTTGATTTTAGGCTGCAGCAAAATAACAAAAAATGGTGTTAAAATTTATTAAAAATATGAACAAGGATTCAACTTGACTGTCTAATTAGTTCTTGAAATTCACTGCTGGGTACTGTATGAAAATATAAGGTGTAGTTAGAATATTAGATTACTAACCTAATTGGGCAGTATAATTTTGCAGCAATATATCATGAGAATTCAGGCCAATCAATTAATGCAGTGATTCAGCTGGTAGAATTCTTGGGTAACAGCCAGCTTCTCTTATAACTTCAATTAGTTCCCTTCTTTCCCCCCATCTTGTCTTTCTCCTGAGGATGATCAGCCTATTTTTCTACTTCATATTTAAAAGGAAATTATAGTGAAACTGCAGAATCCAGTAGTATTCTGAAACAGATTCAAAGTAATTCATGTGGCATAGGAAAAGGAAAGAGTAATGTATTAGTAAATGACTTGGATGAAGTGGAAGGCTTGAAATTAAACATTATGTTCTGCTAAGAAGTTTCTTTTTCACTGTTATATGAAGCGAGCAGATAAAAATCTATTGAAATATGGCCCTTGGAAGCCCTCGTTATTATGTGTGCTGTGGTAATAGAATTCAGTGTATTGCTTTCCAGCCTAAAGGGTTGATTCTGGTGAGTCTGTTTATGTACATCAAAAGAGGTAGCAACTGTTCTGCATATTCTGCAGTGATCATAAGTTTACTTCTATTTGATATCAAAATATAGGCTGGCTAGGGGTACTCTTACCCCGTAATACTCCTTTAATGTACTTCTAGTCACGTGGGGTTTTTGAGGAGGGATGTTACAACTCATTTGTCTTTAATAATTGAGACATATGTAAAATTTATAATATGTTCTGGAATTGCTTCAAATTTAAGTGTGTTTTACATTATACTGAATATGAATAGAATCACTGAGTCTAAAAATTGTTTTCTTTTTTGGGAAGCACTAAAATTGTACTTAGGATTCCTAATAATTACTTAATAGGATAAACTAGTGCTCATGCAGTATATGTTATCAATTTATATCACAGCTAATGTTAAATCCCAGTGATTTTCTCTTGAAGCTTGGAATTATAAGTGGTAATAGAATTACGATGTAGGGACACTTCAGTTATTTCCAGGACTTTCTTTGTGAATTTAAACCCTTGTTTAGTACATAAATCTTCTAGTTTTCCCAGGCCCTCAACATATTTGTTCATTACCTTACTGGGTGCCTTAGTTAAAGAAACAAATGTATATTCAAAGAAATCCTCAGATTCTGTCCAAACAGCTGATGGAAGAATCTCAGTTCTGCAGTTCCAGATTCTGATGCACTGCTGGTTATACTTACCCTCTTCTCTGCCTGCCAGGGCTATAGATTCCCTGTGATATTGGCTATTTATTTCCCGTACTTACTTGCTAAAGTAATTAAGATATAAACTGTATTTGTAAATGTTTTCATGGGAACTGATTTGTTGAATCCAAATTTCATGATTGTTTTTTTCATTTTAAATACCATGCAAGACTAAAATGAGTATATGTTTAAGAAAACCCTCAACACTTTCACATTTCTCTGATCCCCTTCTAATTTCTAAGGGATTATTTCTTACTTTTCCATCACAAAAAATTAGCAAAACCCATTCATTTTATAATAGGGCTTTTACATGAATTTGTATTCCTACGCAAGTGTAGGTAGAAACTGTTACTTGAAACAATGAAGTCATCATTCTTCAATTTTCTTTCAAATTTTTGTACTACTTTTAGCATACATTTTATGTTATAGAAGTCATTATCCTGAAATGCCTTTTTAAGAGGTCCAAGTAGTGGGCTGCATGTCATTAAGACATTCCATAATATTTTCTTTTAAATTTGAAACTGCCTTTTCCTGATACAATTTATCCTGAGAAAATGTGTTTAAGCAGTCCCATCATGGTTTAGTATTGTGCATTTACGTGGCAGACATCATTAGCAAATAAAAATAGGTATCATAAACAAAAAGCAGAGGAATATTTTTGCAAGAAACAAAACTGGTGAACTGCTTTAAAAATATAATATCACCAGGCAACAAACATTCCTGTGAAGGGAATCAGAAGAAAATCGTAACACTAATGGAAGCTGTGTCAGGATGCAAATCCTGCAGTTATTTTCTACACAAAATTACTTAGTCTTATGTTCTGCAAGTGTGCATTGAGATACTATGTCTAAAATAGAATTTTTTCCCTTTATTCTTTATTCACCTCTGAAAGGGAGAGGAAGGGAAGAAAAGGTGGAGCTATAACATCCAGTGGCAGCTGTGAAATGTGTAGCAAGCTATCCCGCTCCACGAGAACTAAAAACCTATCACATATACAGTGCCTTCTGACACAATAAAACTAATGAAAGTAATTAACAGAGAATACAAGCACGTGCTTCTGTCAGTGATATCAAAGTGTGACAGGTGAGTACTGATATGAAGGTGAGATGTTTATTTAGAAGCAGTTACAAACTGTTAGAATCAAAGTTCACATTATGTTAATATTATCGCTATTTGAGCAAATGTTAAGCTTTTAGATTTCCTCTATTCTAGAAGATAGTTCATCCTGTCACTTGGACCAAATCCAAAATTCTTTGCTATTTTTGGTTCTATGCTTTTATTTTCATGTGACCAGTGTTATAGGCTGTTCTAAGGTAGATGGTCTCAGCTCAACATCCTCCAGATTTAGACTGGAAAATGAACGCGTTATCCCAGCTTTACTAGTCATTCCTCACCCTTCCTGAAATCTGCTAACGCAGTTTCTCACAAATAGTAAAAAATAAGTAAATAAATAAAAATAAATGCCATATAGATAAATAATTCTTCTTTTAAGTGTTGGGCATTGTTTTGGAAATTAAGTTCTTTGCTGTTTTCTCCCACATTACAACTTGTGAAGTACAGCTTCACATTTCTCAGCAGGTCTTTCTTCTGTTGTTTTTATAACAATAATAAAAAGCCTAGAATTCATTAATTGAACTGTAAACTAATCCAACATTTGTGATGAAAGAGCCACTTACAAACTTAACACTGTCCTCTACAGTAATTTATTGCCTGAGCTGCCACCAGTCTTGGCTTCAAGAGGGTTAGCTGCTGACCATACTATTACATTAGTAGCTTCTGATGGCCTCCTTCCATCATATAAACTTCTAATGAAGTGCTATAGTAACACATTATTAAGTAATCTAAATCCCATTTTAGTCCACGCAGCTGTGTCACTGTAAATAATAATAAAAAAAAAAAAATATGTTGAGCAATAGCTTGCTCTGGAGAATACATTGTCTGGTGGAATGGGTGATGTTTGCCCTTTGCAGAGCTAGACTTTTAGTTGAAGAAACCCTTAAAGTCACTGTAGATATAGAAAGCCCATCAAAAATCTCCCAGGAATGGGCAGAGGTAGTTGATATATCTGCTGTCTGTGATGTACCTTCGCTGTTGCTTCAGAAGGCATTTTTTGTAATGTAGTAACTTAGAAAATGTTTCCTGTCCAGCGTTAGAAAATGAGAGGACTGGTTTTCCACTACGGACAGCAGGAAGTAGAAACTTCAATGGTTTATCAGTAGATACTTTATATATTCTTCTTGTAACCTACTACTGCCGTTGGGATGCAGGTCAGGAGTAAGGTACTGTTAAGATGCTAATGACTTATGCATCTGTTATGTCTTTGTGCTTTGGGTGCTCTGTGGGTGCCCTGTTACTCTGAGGGGATAAATAGGTGATTGTTAATGGTTTATGGGCAGGTTCGGCCTGGTTCCGTGGCGGATGGGGTGGGGGGGACCCACGGACACAAGCCCCAGTAAAGGGAAAAGGGAAGAAGGGTAGGGAGATGGGCCTAAAAACAAAACAGCGGCAACGATCTGAGGAGAAACAAACTAATTTACTAAATAAGATATTGGAATGCAAAATAACACAATATAATACAATATAATTACAGTTTAAGCTAATAAAGCCAATAAAATGTAAGAGAGTGTCCAAAATTAAAGTAGGCCTTACTCTAATACCGACAGTGAGACGGCTAGGGAGCGAGATGCTGCGGGGACGAGAGACAGGCAGAGAAGAGGGCGTCTCGTGATCTGCAAACAGTTTTATCTTTCCCTCTGACTGGAAAATGGTAACAGGGCAGCAAAGTCCTCTGGGGAATGTAGTAGTTCTTCTCTTCTGAGAACCAGGTACATACACTACATGATGCTATGATGTGGAATACCAATAACCAAAAATCATAAAACCATGGCAGTGACTAACACAGCGCTAATGACAGTGGCAAAGATGGGAGACGTAAGGATATGTTGCACCAGTGCTCATTTATCTTCTGTAATCTTACTACTTACTCTCACTTTCAAGTAGCAGGAAGCTATCAGACCTAAATGATTGTACAAAAATGAGGTGGCTAGAAAAGCACCCTACACAGAAAATATCCAACAGAGGATAGTTTCAATGAACATTTGGAAATCTAGAAGGGCCAATTAAGTTAAATAATGGATCTTCTTAACAGTACATTTCTGGCACTTTACAAAAGTGACTTCTGAGTCTTCAGTTTTGTTTTATTTTATATTTGGTATGTTTATTGTGTGAATGCCTTCTAATTAAAAGTCTTAAAATGACGTATTTGAAACAAAATATCTTTTTGAAGTAAAACAGGAGATGCTTAAGTTCAAAAGCTATAAGTATTGAGTGATCATTTTAAAAAAAAAAAAATGTGAATCTTTCCAGCTATAAATATACTTGAATGCTTTATATGATACCTGAAGGCTCAATGATTATATGAAGTTCATTTTAATGGTGCTCTGTAAACCAATATTACTTTTATATGCCAGTATTATTTTGTTGTTTATAGGTATCTAAAATACGTCTGGCATGTATTTCTCTATTGTAACATGATATTGCCTCATTCCATTCAGTAAAGCTACACCATTTTATGAGTTGAATGTCTGCCTGCACACGACTAAAGTACGTTTCTCTACCAGAATATTTTCTACATCATAAATAAAACAGTTTTTCTCTTTTCAGCATATGTTGACAAGCTAACAAAAATAAAGACAAAATAAAACTGTCTTACAGGCCTTCTGTAGATGCCTTTTTTCCCAAGGATACAATCCATTGCTGGGGGTCCTCCAAGCTGCTGACACTGATGAAATGCCTTTCTGTTCTACAGCAACCCTGCATCCCAGGGCGAGGAAAGAATTAAGCTGGTGATCATTATGCAGCCTGCTCTTCAGCACAAGTTAAGGCTTCAAAGGAATTTCATTTTTGTAGCAGCTTGGATTTTGCCTGAGCGGTTCATCTTCACTTTCATTTCTACTTCTGTTACAGATTTTACATAGCTGCCCCTCAAAAAACCTTCTGCTCCTACACTATGCACCTTCCCCTTTATTTTTTTCCATCTATTTTGTTCTACGCTGTAGTGCTAAGGAATCACAGAATATAAGAAGTATTCCTGTGACATTAGATTAGAAACAATGGACAGTCTTTAGAAGATGAAGCATTAATTTAAAACAAAAACCTCCCCTCAAAATTTTGGAAATATTGTGGAGCTATTTGTATTTCTGTTCATTTAACAATGGGAAAAAAAGAAACAGTAATTAAAATAAAATTTCTTTTCATCTTTATTTAACCCAAAGCTTCTACTATTCAGAAGGCTGTATTTTCAATAGCAAAAATGATCATACACAGGATTTTCATGTTTTCTTTGGATTTTAAAAATCCTACAGTGGACACTAAACCCCCCTTTGAATAAAAATTAGCAAGTTTTTTTGTTCAGTTTTCTTTCAGAATGATTTTATTTTTAACAAGTTTAATTTTCTCTGAATCCTGTGAATCAATGAATAAAGAGTTAGTTACAGTTTCAAAGCAAGAACCTGCTTGTTTGGATTATTGTGTTTGTAATGCTGTATTTTTACTATTTTTAGCATTAAAAAGGTCATAATACATACAAAAATTTCAAAATAAGTTTACTGTGCTTCGAAATATAATTCATTCAAAATCCAAATTGTCTAAAGTGTACGTTTCTATTCAAAAATATTGCGGTACTTCATTTATATTTTTATCTCAGTCTCTTTGGCCATGTCATAAATGGTGTTTAGAGACCATGTGCTCATCTTCTGCAGTATATGTTTTTATTGTAAATAAAATGTCAAGCTGGAAGACCAGCATGTGGTATCTGGTCTGAGATCATTATCTGCCATGCATCTTCTCCAGACGATAAAAATGAATAAATAAATAAAAAAGAACTGCATCTACCTAGGAGATAAAATCCTGCATGTAATTATTATACCATTAAACTCTGCCTTGTACACGCCATTTGCATCTCAATTTGAGACTGTAAAGACCTCCTTTTAAATGAATCATGCTTCTTGTGACTTGGCCTGCAGGCTAGTTATGTCAGAGAAAATGTAGACATAATTTCATATTCTGTGACGGTGCTTAGAAAGCTCTGGGAAACTGATACTTTGTTTTTCAAGATGAGCTTGTATAATCCTCGTAAAGCCATTAATTCATATTTATTATTCCCATCTAGGACATAAGTATTTTTAAAAGTCAATATAAATGTTAGTGTGCATTTCAGTAGTATATATTATTTCAATATGTATACATCTTATCCATAAGATAATTTGAAGTGTGATTGAAATGGCTGCAGCTTTATGGCTGTATAACAGAATTAATGAAATGTCACAGGCTTTGTCTTTGTTTTTCCTTTCACGGACTGCTCCACTTCAAAATAAAGTGAGCCCTCATTACTGTAACTTATTAACCAAGGCGTTAGCAGTTACAGAAATTGAACTGAAACCATTATGCTCAAAAACTTTTAGGTCATAATGATGTATAATTAGCTTAGATGTATGTAGAAATGATGTTAGTAGCAGCTAAAGATTTGAAGATAAAATGTCACTAATTTAGATATGCCACGATTTCAGGATGGATTTTTTTTGGTAAATTGTACCATAAATATCTACCAAAAGATTGTTATTCTTCCACCTCTACGTTTTCAGGATAGTTCCATAGCCAGTGCCTGTTCTCAACATTGAACTACCATTTGAAGATTTTGCTTACGCAACTTTGATATATAGAGTAGATGAGTCTTCAAAGTAATTTCTGCTCATTTACGCTGAGATTTAGCCCATGTTGAATTATCAATGAAGCATAAAATCATACTGTATTTCTATGTACATATTTATTTTTCTGATACTTATACGTAGATATTTGTAGTTTAGAGTATCTGTATAAATAGAAGTGCATGTAAAAATGACATGAGGTATAATTGTATTGACAGAAAAACAGTTATTGGCAAACAATCTAATGTTTATAAATGTACAAAAGCTGATCACAAAGTTCACACAGACTTCAATGTGGCTGTTACAAAAATATAGTTGGATATTATAATAGTTGCTCTTTTTCATATGTTCTAGTGTAGCACTGTTAATATTTCTGCTTAGATAAATCCTGTCTTTGTGTGCCGTCACAGCAGCAACAGAATTATGCTTTTTATTTCTCCTGAAAATGAATTAAAATTTACTAAATATCATGTGCAACATCTGCAGTTTTTGCCAAATGACTATTTTGATAGCTGACAATTTTATTGTAATCTTTAATCTTTTTCACAGTAATAAGGAAATGGGTGTGGGTAGTTGTGCCTACAAACTCAATGTAGACATTTCACTGATGTGATCTTCAATATTTAAACTGTCCGTGTTGATTCCTGTTTGGTTTGGGAGGGAAAATATGTATTCTAGTCAGGCTGAGGAGTTTTGTTTAGTGAATAATAGATTTGCCACAGCTTATCAATTTGGCGGAGAGTTTGCCACGCCCTCAGCCTCTTTTATCTGCCACTGCATAATTCCAGGTAAATAAAAGCAGCATTTCAACATCCAGGACAGACACCACCACCCCAGCTCCCATTATTATTTCCAAAACATTGTCTGTATGTGTAAACAAATTGAAAGGATAATTTGAATGTAATGATAATGATACTGTCCTGAGACTGAAATATAAGAAGAAATTTTAAAATACCATGTACCTTCCAAGATGAGTAGCAGTAATGTTGCTTTATGATGAAAGAGTTCCTGAATATATCTGAATATAGATAATGATTTGATTTCTTTGTCAAAGTGATAATCCATTCAAATGCTTTTACAGTTAATTACCTCTAGATTGCTTGTATTATATTAGGCTATTCCCTGAAAAATGTATGCTAACAGATGAAACTAAGGGAGAGACTCTCAGATTGGTCTGTGTAGCTTGGTAATGTAGTTGTTTTTCTTACCTTGCCTGACACAAATGCCATATGATACACTTTTCAGGGGATCATTTTTTCTTTATATCTCATCACCTTCTAAGTAAAATATAATGGATTTTATCCTGGTCCAATTTCCACCTGTGTATCTCCACTACCAAGGCCCCTTGGTGGAGGACCAATGATTCTCTTACTCATTGACGTTAAAATAGTCCAATGAAAAGTGAGAACAGAACAATCAAAAAATAAGTAAGGAGAGGTAAAGGCTCAAAAGCATTTTCACATGTGGAAACTAAGCTTTTGTGTTCTTGATGCAAAAACAATGCTTTTGCCTAATTCCATTTTTTCTCCATTTAGTACAGAGAGAAATAAGTAATTGCCTTGCTTGTAGAGTCGTTTTGTTCATTTTACTAAGTAAAATTGATGGCTTGAAACTTATAGAACAGGCACTTCTCAGAGTATCATTTTTCATTTCACCCTTTTCTATTATCTCAAATTATGTACTCTCTTTGTTGCCACATTTTACTCTGTTTATTGTTCAATCTATTCATTTTGCACAATTGGGTAACTGCCAAATACCACAAAAAGATTCTTAAAAACAATACCAACAATACTAGTTGTTTTCTTTAAAAAAAAAAAAAAAGAAAAGACAAAAAAAAAAAAACCTATTTCTTTTGTTTTTGGCAGTTTAAAACTCTTCTAGCTACTGTTGCTTTTTTTTCTCTGAACAGGAATAAATGTAAATCTTGTTGTTTTAACTACAGAGCATTGTGGAAATGATGGAGTGCACAGTAAAATTGCAAAATTAACAGTGGATAAAACCCAGACCCTGATATAGTGGAGGGAGATTAGAAATGATTTGTTTGGTCTCTGTGGAGAGGTGCACCAGATGTCCCCTTGTTTAAACATCCCCAGTGGTTAACCCATGAAACAGTATTTGCCATAGCTAATGAGGAAAGCTGCTTGCCTGATCTCAGCACCAGGTGAGGCAGTGCAGAGTAACTTCTTGAGGATTACTTTAAGAGATCTCCCCCCAAAATTCAGTTTCAATTAAATATATATAACATGAAAGTGTCACGTTTCTGTGAAGAGCATAGCCTTCTATGGTTAATGATGCGTTACATACAGACTACCTAATGATGCAGACCCAGACAATCAAGTAATGCAGTTTTATTGTACTCAGTCTGCTTTCTCATGACAAGTAAGCCAATTACATCAAAACAGGAATAGTTTGTGAGGGAAAAGTGATTGACCACAGTGCAACTTAATCTTTCTTGTTTCTTTATCAGTAGTATAAGTAATACATATGTATGCACATATTCATACACATCAAGTGTATGTAGAATTTTTCTAGAGTAGAAAAGTTATCTGAAATTATTGTTGATATTATGCATTAGTGAGGACTGCAAGTGTCATAATGAATGGCAAGGCATTCTGCTGATCTAAATTGGTATAAACCTAGTAAAACCTTTAATACTTGGCATTATTTTTGACTCCTTCATCTGCGTAACTTGCTGAAGACAATGACTGGGTGAGCACGCAATTTTTTGTTTTGTTTCAAAAGTATGATGAATTACCACCTTTTCTTCTAGCGGTTTGTGTGCGTGTGCTGAGTGCATACCATGATTTATTGTGTAATGTTCTATTTAAATATATATATTTTAATACAATGTAAGCCAGTGGAGTGATAGAGTTAATAATGGCTATGCGAATTTATTTTGGCAAATATCAGTAGCCATTGATTAAAGAGAATGGGTGGCTCCATACATATCAACGTGAGACCAACCTGCTTATCTGTGTGCTCAAATTGTTGCCATTGCCCTCATCTTTACCCAACTGAGCAATTCCAGTTAGGTGTTGTTTGCCCATTCCTTACAAGTGGTCTTTTAGGTGAAAATATTATGCACATTATGTAGTTTAGTCAAGATAGATTAGTTATCTGGCTTTAATTTGCTACAGGTGAAATACAAAAGCTGCTACAATAACAATTAACTGCATCCTAACAGGAGTTAGGATTACAAGGTGCCTTTTTATGGGACAGGAACAATCACGCAGCCTTTGGGAGGTCACAAAGGCAATGGAAACAAGTGCAGTATGTTGTCATACTGCTTACTTTCCCAAAGGGCTCAAATCCACAAATCCTGAAGGAAGATATGAATATGTATATTTTACGCTTTGTAATACTTGTTAGGAGGCTATGCCCCACTGTTGATGTTTGGAGTTCCTCACACCGCAGAAGTATTAGTTATGGCCATTGTAGAAATCATGAGTGGCATTGACATGGGGCTAAGCTGAGTTGACATTTTGACCCAGATTTAGCTGATTAGGGAAATATTTCCATTTCAAATTTGGTATGTGCTTTAGGCTACCAAGAAAACTAGGGCACGGATTCCCAGAGGGCAGGGGTTTTGAAATTGATGTGTTAAAATGTATGCTTATGTAACTATGCCACTGCTAAATCAGACATCCATTTGTTTGCTTGACTACTAAATAGTCAATGAAAGATATTGCTCCTCTATTTTGTTTTCATTTCCCATGCCAAACTTGAAAATTTAGTGCAAGTAAATTACTTTTATGAAATATCTAATTTGTGGCTTTCCATGCCTAAAAGTCAATGTGTTAAAGGCACAATAAAGTTTGTAAAGTGCTTTATGTCTAGTAAAGGGGGGGAAATGTGGTGTGTAAGCCAGGTAAGCATGAAATTTCCCCAGCATCTGTGAGATTTGACATTGGACAGTGTGACTGTGAAAGTGCTTCCAAACAGGGGTTGTATTCTGCCTTGTCAATATTATTTTTGCTGAATAAGGTAATGATTAAAAAGTTTGTGGATACACTCTCATGAGCTTCTTTGTAAAAAATTAAATAAAGAGTGTTATGGTTTTGTGCGTCTCTGTAATTCTGTCTGGGACCTTAAGTATTTAAAATACTGTTTACTTTACACCAAACAACAAGGAAATATAAATAAATCCTTAGTAGAGATAACTTTTAGCCATCTGCTCTCTGGCTTTTGTAAAGATTTCTCTGGAGGAATTTTGCATCACAAGTTAATACCAAAACGAGACTGAAGCAAACAAACCATTTAGAACCATTACTCCTTGTCCTGGTAGTCTGGCCCGATTTTTCCCATAGGCCCCCTTTAGGTACCAGAGGTCTCTCCCAGGGTCTTATCTTCTCCAGGCTGAACAACCCCATCTCCAGCCCTCTAATAGTATTCCTGTTCTCCCCTGCATCCACTCAAATGGGTCCATGTAATTCTGATGTTGGGGACCTCAGAAATGAATGTAGGACTGCAGGTGGGCTGAGTACTCTAGAGAGGGAAAGAGGGTGACAATTGCCTACCTCATCCTGTTGATCATGGCTTTCTGGGCTGCAAGTGCATGTTGCCAACTCATGTCAAACTTTTCATCCAGCAGTACCCCCAAATACTTCTCTGCAGAGCAATTTCAGTTAAGTTCAGAAACTCTTTGAAATGCTGTGTGAGCTGATTGTTCCTTGAAGACTTGAATTATGCCTGCTATTTAAAAAAAAAAAAAAAATGGAATTTGTTGTCTGTGTTTTGCCTTTTAGGCTTTTTTTCATGTCTATTCCTATCTCAATATCTTTACAGTCTACTTCCCTGTCCCTTAGATCTCAGTACAGTTTCCTCTGTTCTGAGAATGGAATTTGACGACATGACACCTTGTGACCTGCAGAGTGTGTTAGAGAGTGTTAGAAGGGAAGATATACTGTTATTACTGTATTTTAAGTGTAAGAGAAAACATTTGATTTGGGTTTCTTTGCAAAATGGGATTAGAGAACCATTATAACTTGCTACTTCCCAGTGAAGGCAGATTGCTTGTGACTGTGATCTTCTGTTTCCTTTTTTTTTATAACTACTGTGCTGGCTAATCACTTGGAAAACCTGCTGTCCAGATTAGTTCATTACAATTGTTTTGATTTTATATGAAGGTCTTTTTCTCAATTGTCACTTTCAGCTGAAACATGTAGGCATGCATATAATCAGTAGCTCCAACAGATCGGGGGAAGAAAAATTAATAGTGCTACAGGAGGAAAGGTCTTTCCTGTCTTTGCTGTAGTACTTTTCCCACATGACATCATCCCAAGCTGGCCAGCTGCAGGAAGTATCATAACTCATAACTAAGGTGGCAATATTGCCAAGAACTTTCTGGAGATAGGGAGGTGCTTGAGTTGACTTGACAGATGCCTTTGATCAAGTGTAGCCAACCCATCTCTGTACATCTAGAAAGGTATCTAGCTCAACTTTTTGAGCAGAATGAAATGTTTGTGTTTGTAACTTGGCCATGCAGAAAGCTCCCAGGATTAAGAGTGTGGATAAATAAGGCAGAAGAACAGAACAATTTTATCTAGGAAGTTGATGAAAAAAATTAAAGACCCGGAGGAAGAGAAAGCCAGGTCACTTCTAGGTTTTGAACCAAAGGGAATGTAAGAATGAGATCCAAGTTAGCTTTTATAAAGGATGAGCAGAGGCTGCCCATCTTTAGGCCTTCTGGTAGGGTTGAGATCATTATGTCTGAGGAAGGTATGTGGAAAGAAGGAATTTTTAGCTCAGCCAAGAGCTGAGGGAGATTACAGGAGGAACTATTAATGCTGCTGACTGGAAAGTTACAGAAAAACATGGGATGGACTGATGGGCAAGTTTTGATTAATAGTGGACACAGAGATACGTTTCTGGAGCTTAGCTTCAGTTGAAGAGAATTCTCTATTCCCATTGTGTTGTGGACATGGAATTGGAAACATTTCTGGTGATCATTTTAGTTGCACTGGTATGTTTTGTTGCTTTGAAAAGTTTTAGAAGTTTAATAAAAAATTACCTTTATAGTAAACAGTAGCTGTAGTGAAAATACAAAGTAACATAAATACAATTTGAACCAAAGACAGCCAATTTCTTGGATTCCAATGTAAAAAGAAAAAAAAATACTTAGAAATTGTACTCCAATCCACGATTCTAGTCTGCTTTCATTCTGTTGGTTTGTTGTTGTTGTTTTAATGAAATAGCTCATAGGATATCTAAAGCTAGTGGAAAAAATACAGAGGAAAAGTAAGATTAATAACCAGTAGGTTGGCTCTGTTCTAAAACTTTTAAGAATTGGAGTTTCTGTGGGACTATCTGTATCACCATCAGTAAACTGGTCTTAAATTAATAAAATAAGGAGGAAAAGAGAAATTGCCTACGTACTTCTCCCACTAAAACTTACTTACTTGCAAGAACTTTGTTTAATTTGGTGAGGTGCATTTGGAAGAAGTGTTAGAGCTTTCTTTCAATCTCCTTCTTGATGGCTTTTAAGGTAATAAGTGTGAAATACGTCATATCTATTTTCTTGATTTTCTCTTTTGTATAGTAGGAAGGAAGAATTTATTTATCAGAGGTACATGAATTCCACCATCTTTCTGCAAATTAAATTCTGTTTATATTCTGAATAGCACTATGCAGAATGATGTTCTGAATCTTCACAAATGCTTTTGTCTTACTATTATTCTGTCTCCCACTCTTCATGGAGTGTTTTTTCAATTGATTATTTCTACTGATTAAACACTGTAGTTAAAATCATTTTTAATTAGAGGAAAAAGCATTGAGTTACGATGTGTTGTGCTCTGTGAAGAAAAAACTGCAGGAAAATTCTAAATGCGTAATATCCACTGTTTTGAGTTTAGCTCAAAGAGATATGCTTTGGTGTTTCTCAGATAAGTGTTGAAAGAATAGCTTACTAGTGCATCAGAATCTGAGCAACCTCTGGCTTGGGGAGTCCACCGTTCAGTGCTGTAACCATCACAGAATTGCTGTAACCTGCCTAAGAGTATTGTACAAACTAGTACCGTGAACTCCCAAAATACAAAAGTGAGGAGAAAAGAATTGCAAAAATTTAAGATATGATTTAAGCTTTGTTGATTTAAGTTTTCGATATCTGCTACAGACAGTTTGAAAATAGACTAGTTCTTATTCCATGTTTGGTAAGTACAGATATTCTTCTTTTCATCGGAGCCTTAAGCTGTACCTGTTCAGTGTCTCTGTCCATTCTCTAAGCACTTGATTATAGCAAATGGAAATACCGTAATTCAGTAAAAAAAAATTTTAGAAGTGAGAACAAATTAGCAAATCCTGTCACTTCGTACTCTTATTCTCTTCTCATACTCTCGTTTTTGTACAAATGAAAATATTTGATTAGTGTACTATATAAGGTATGTTTATTCAGTTATTCAGAAGAGAACCCTAGATAAGACAGAAACTAATGAAACCATCTAGTTCATCCTTCTGGAACTGTGATGTTTAGTATTAGTTCTTCTTTGAATACATTTTTGAACATAGTATTGATTCTTATTCTACATGTGCATTGGTCCTGAGTCTTAAAGTCTTTTTTTTTCTTTTTTTTCTTTCTGAATAATGAAATTTTAATGGTTGAGTCTTTATGTCTCCTCTGGTAGTTTAACTGCACCTGCATTCAAATGCCTGCACTTTGCCCGTTTAAGATAAACGGTACAAATTCCCAACCTAGCAGTGTGTTTTTCAGCATGTCTAGACTGAGAAGAAGAGCAAGATGTTGAACATGAATTTCCTACACAGTCATAGTGACTGGAATGATAAGCAGCAGATTAGATCTGGGAATGTTTTAGAGCAAAGGTAAGGAATTAGGATGATTAACATCACTAATGATGTTAAATTGAAAATAAAAATGCTTCTAAATGTTGATGGAGATAAGCTCCTACTACATGCTATATTGTGATTTTCAATAAACCCGGTAATGACTTTTCTTATGAAAGTCATTTGTGATGAGCTGTGAAGTTACATAAAAACAGAAGCTTCTACCTTAGTGTGGAAGATTTCTTTACTTTTGTTGAGTAGCATGCAAGTAAACTTGCATATTAGAAAAATCAGAAATCAGTGATCCAGGAGGCTAGAAAATGATTCCTCTAGTGTTTTTGTTTTTTATTATTATATATTTTCATTTGAAACAATTGTGTTTAGTAAGGTAGAGTTAGTTTTCTTCTATTTGCAAGGGATTTGGAAATACTAGATCCAAGTAAAGTTTCTGTAGTCAATAGTCACAGCTGTTGTGGAAGGCTACAAATCCTATTTATCTGAGCAGAACATATTTTCATCTGAAAGCCCCTAATCTTCAGATGCTGCCAGTCATGAATCAACACTCTATGTATTTTACATTTTGTCCATGAGGTGGCAAACATTGTTGATCATTGTCTCATCACAGGGAGATATAGCGTGTCAGTGTTGCTGATCTTTCTTTATGGTCAGTATGGTAGTTAAAGCAATCTTTCTGATGTTTTGCAGTACTCGTGTTTTCCATTTGCCAATAAAAAACAGAATTAGCTTATGATTTCTCTTCTGAAAAAGGTAGTCTAAAGTATTATGATCCCATGCTTTTTCTTCTGCTCACTCTCAAGTCTGGTCTGAGCTTTCAGTGGTTATTAACACCCATTATATAAATGATGCAGTGAAGAGAGTGGGAACCTGGAACAAAGCAGAGATGGTAAATTTTATTATTACAGGAGATTAATTTGAAGTCTGCTGAAATTTAATATATGGATTTATACTTCAGTTTCCTTGAAAAAAAAATAGAAAAACAGAGAAATCTGCTCATCAGTTTTCCCTTTCGCCTTTTAACAGTTGCTTTGACAGACTCTGGTGGCTTTCCCAATTCTGTAGTGTTCTTGATAATGACTGTTCCATAACAGGTACTAGATTTTTACCTGCTTGCTAGTTATAAGAAGTCATTATCAGCTTTATTCTACTCTTGTAAGTGATGAACTTGCAGTTAAAAGGTAGGTGACATGTTGTGTATTAGGCGTGTTACGGGGCATTCGGGTTGTAACGCAGAAGGCCCTTCCCCATATGCTTGCTATTGGTTCACCTACTTTACTTGAACCCATGTCGTAACACAGAGAGGCTGTCCTTTGTTTTCATAACAAGGTGTATAACAACCCCGTATATGGCCTTTCGGATGTGAGAGGTCAGAAGCGGGATATTCAATATGATTGGCCAGGAGCCTGCGTGAGCTTCTGGAACAGTCTAGTAAAAAGATAAGAAATACTATATAGTTCTGTAACTTTTACCAATAAACGCCATTTTGCTGCTCATCATATTGATGCTACGTGCAGTTGCTGGCCAGGAACCAGGTTTTGGTTCTCTACGTGCAAGGGTAATATGTAAAGGGTCACCGGAGTTCGGTAACAGTGACATACCATATACAATATGGGATTGCTGTATGAAGAGTATCTTTTGTCTGGCAATGTCACCAGAAGTCATACGTGCAAGATGAAATGATAGACCAGATCACCATGTCCACAGCACCAAAGCAAGCCCTTTGATCAACAGCTTCTTGTCATTGGGGTGGGGGAGAGATGCTGTGACAGATTTTCTAGTTATTTTAAGACTTATGGGTGGCATTTCAAGGTGTAAGAGCCAAGTATCTTTATTATTACTAACAAAGTAATGAGAGAAGAACCACAGAGGGCTGTAAATCAAAAATATGACCACTGATTATAGGCTGTATTTTGTAGGATAGTGTTGTGGCTGCAAATACAAGAATTGCCTTTACAGACAGATCTCTGTACTGCATGGACAGTGCAGTTGTGACCATTCTGTGGAGCCTGCAGCATTAAAGTCTTGATGAGAAATGAGTTAGTGAGCTGTATTTGTTTTTAGGAGAAGCTGCAAAAGTTGTTTCTGTGTTAGATATGTAGGGAAGGGTGCTTAGCTGTTCTTTACATTTCTCTGCAATAGGTTCTGCAGCAAAAGAGCCTCATTCCATTTTCCACATTTATAGAATTTAGAAAACTGAGATTGTTCCTACAGGTGAACAATTAACAGTGAGCTCTCTTACATGGAGAATATGTTTCTAAAACAAAGACTTCCTCTGGTAACATGTAAGCTCTCAGGAATCTCTGACATGTAGCCTACTTAATAGCATTTCTTTCATTTTTGTCCTTTAAAGCAAGTCTGCTACTGGTATTTATATAATGTCCATTTGTTCTTGTATTTGGGTTGTTAATTGCTTGTGAAACTCCATATTTAACAAGCATCAAAGTAATCAAGTGATATGTACCCTATAAAAATCAATAATTATAAAAGTAGACAGTCTTCTTCCCAGTTTTTTGTGCTTATTAGCATTGGGCTACAATGTTCTTATGTCAAGATCTGTACTTTTACCTTTTAGAAAGTAAAATCAATAATCACACTTAGTTATTCTATGACAGCCTGCATTTACAGTATTTTATTTCCTGCACATTGCAAATGATGAAACTAACAGCAGCTGTGTGGCTTGCCCAGAGCCATACCTGAAGTCCAGCAGGACTGCACATTTTCTGACATGAGATGGAACTGTTAGACTACTTCACCTCTCTCTGGGGAAGTAGTTGAAGATGATGTGTTGATCACGCAGAAGTGTAAGTTTTGCTTTTGACATCAGAATTTCTATTGTACTGTTTGTTACTGTTTTCTCCTTCTTTGTCTATAGTGGGTTCTCATGCAGACTGACA
This sequence comes from Numida meleagris, assembly GCF_002078875.1. Lineage (NCBI taxonomy): Eukaryota > Metazoa > Chordata > Aves > Galliformes > Numididae > Numida > Numida meleagris. The sequence continues at coordinate 41,139,688 of NC_034412.1, forward strand.
GGAAGAATATCTGCCTACCAAAAGTTTATTGGAATAAAGGGCAGCTGATAGCAGCTATACTGTGAAAAGAAGGAGAAACTGGAAGATGAAGCTAAAAGACAAATGACTTAGATCAGGGCTTTACTGATATACTGCTGGTATTCAAGCATAGGTATCTCTTGATTTTTAAGAATGCTTCAAAAACTAATTTTTTTAGCACTGGGTAATTAGAATTACTTTTCGTTTGTTATTAAATATGTTTTGGTAATAGAGGAGACACATAGCTACAACTTTGTTGCTGAGAAAGCGTTGTTTTAGGGAAAGGGTTAGGCTCTTTCTTTACTCTTCTTAGGCCATATCTTACTAAGAGTATTCGAGCCCAAGATTTCATATGGAATAAAAACAAGCAATATTTTTTCAGATATTCAAAGTTAGTGCAAATAAAGGAAAAAAAAACACAGAATTTAAGAGATGTCTTCTGACAGTACCATTTTACATGAAATTATGAAGATGGGCTTTTTAAAATTTTATTACTTTTTTATCCTACTTGTAGATAGGAATTTTCAGTGCTTTGCTATTCTCTGTTTATTATAACTTCAGTTATTATGTTATCGTCTGGCAATAGAGCATTTATACAACAGAAAATTAGCTTCATAATGTAAAATTTTGTATTAGTTTAATGCAGAAGGGAGTGAATTCCTTAGGAAACTAAATGTTAGAGGGGAAGAATAAAGATTATGACTATTTTCTTACTTTAATCACAATCCATAAAAATCCACTTTTCCATAATAATTTGTGGGAGATCCTGAGAACCATGATTGCAAAAATACATCAATGTATGTGAACCAATGTTTTGGCATGTAGAAATTGATCCTCACTTTTTGCAAGTCTGACATTGATTTGCTTCTCTTTTTGCACTTCAAACTACAAAATACATTGTTTCTGAAAGTATTTCTGTGGCCTAAAATTCTAAATAGTTTCTTACTAGTGCCAAGGGTATCGCAGAAGTTACAGCTTAATGATTCTTTCTGGGGAACAGAAGGGGGAACCTGACCTCCTGTTGCTAGTCTGGGCTTGAGCAGTGTTAGATATGTTCCTCTGGCTTTGATCGAGTCACAAGTACAAGTGTTAATTCTTCTCACCTCTAATCTCACCTTTTTTGACTATGACCTTAATCACAGGAATCGAGTCTTGTGAAAATCCTTGCTTTCCCCAGAGAACATACTGTCCTCCAATTTCACGGAAGAACATTGAGTCTCTTAAACAGAATAAAATTGCCATTGTAACTATAATTTTCTAGAATAGGTGTTGTTCAATGAGCTCTTTCAGGAGACATTGAATTGTGCTTTTTCTCCTTACTAGCTTCATTTATAATCAGCAATTCTGTTGCTTGAGATTGGGTCTATGATTTTATCTTGCACAAACAAGTTCAATTTATTGGGAACTGAACATTCTCTGCTATTCTTTATGGTAGATTATATCTAATGTAGTATGAAAACTGTTGAAAATTGTCCTCAAAATTTATTAGTTTGAAAACTCTAGTTCCAGATGCAGAAATAATTTGCTATCAATTACCTTTAAAATTATCATCAATTGAAATTAGAAATTGAAGTAGTTTTGCAACAAAGTGATTGAAATTTTTATCTAAATAATCATGTAATACCTATAATGTATCTGCATCTGTCCATAAACTTTGTTTGCCGTGTCCTGAAAAACAGTTCTTTTAGTGTAGTTATCAAAGGAAAAATCACGCAGTGAACGCATACCATCATTTAGATAATTGTGTTTGATAGTTATGTTTGTGTATTAGATGTGATTACGGTACCCATCTAATTTTAGACTGCTGTCTCTGGGAGGGATATAAAGAAAGAACTAGATGTTCTTTTACTGAAAAAAATTAAAAATTGTACTCTTTATTAATTTTGTAGTTTTAGAAAACTGTTCCTTTTTTTCTAACCTTTCCATAATGGAAAAAAGCAAAGCAAAACAAAAAAAAAATATGTATTTTGCAAACTCTTATTGTCAGGAAAATGTGTGAAATGCATATTACAAAGAATACTAGTGTGTTTTTGAAATACTCTTACAACACAGTTTTTGTGGCAATAAATACATCTTTACACATAAATAATAAAGTATTTTACCTCCTGTTGATGAGAACGGTAACTGAATGTTCAAGGTCACTCTCTCAGACAGATTTTATTTTTAACAGACATAGTATTTCATTTAGCTAATCCATGATCAAGCAGTCTTCTTTTCCTTTTGCCTTTCCTTTAATTTCTTTGATAAAATTTGCCTGGGGATTCATTAAATCTTAATCCACAATACAATCTTAACTCTGCTCATTCCCTGCAGTGTAGCCCATCATTGATTCTATGTAGATCTGTCCTTTTGTGAAGTAATTGCATATTTTCCACCTCCTCTAATTCTCATGCTAGCTTGGGCATTTCCAGAGAGCAGGATTCATAACTGTCTCCCAGAAAGACTAATATGCTCAAAAGAATCAGAGAGAAACATTATACTTGACTTTTTGTTTTGTTTTAAATCTTACATCAACATGTAAAAACCACATGCAGTCTGTTAACCCAAATACCTAGAGGTCCTGGCCAGAAAAAAAATTTAGGAATATCCTTAATCATATTAAAGCACGAATAATTTTATCAATGTGAATTATACTACCTGTGCTTGCAAGCAAGTGGGCATATGTCTGCAATAGTGTGAAGATTTTAAAAATATTTCTGTTCTTTTATGATCAAAAGCAATCTCATGAAGAGAGTTATTTTTAAAGGTACTGCAGAACATGAATTGAAGTTATTCTCCTGATACTTCAAGCCATGACAGTTTTCCTACACGAAGAAGGCATTCTATGAAATACTGGTCATAAACTATAATTACAGTTAGAAGATTCAGATTGCTACATAAAAAATAGAATTTTTTTGTTAGCTGGCTGATTTTTGTTGTTGTTGTTGGCAATTGATGTTTTTTGTTTATTTTTTAATCAAAATGTTCTTACAAGTTATAGAAGCCCACAAAGTGGCTTCAGCATGAAAAACTAGTTCAGGAGGCTGAAATAAATAATAATAATAAAAAACCATAGTGTATATAAAATCATATCGTTTATACAAACCTCTATGTTTCATCCAGGTTGCAAGTTAGAAAGAAATGTCTGCTTTTTCATTTCCATGTTTTTAAAAGGATATAGAAAATTGTTAGAGGATTTTCTTCAACCTTGTTAACAATTTGACATTCCTGTCACTGGTAAGATTTCCAATAACTTCTATGGCATCTTATGTGCCTTAATGTGGTTTAAGCAAATAAAGGAAGCAAATGTAATTTTTTAAGCATTCTGACCATAATTCATAAAGAATCTTTATCACAAAATATGTTCTCTCAAAATGTATTGTCACTGAGACATCACCTTTCAAACATGATGTGCAAGTGAACTGCTTAGTGAAATAGTAATTTTTAGATAAGTCCCTTTATCCAAAGATGTTCCTCTGGAGTTCAGGAATAATAACTAGACAAGTTCTGTGATTTTATATAAACTGAGTGAAGATATTATTGGAACTCTGAAGCACAATACACTAGTATGTAACTTAAAGAGCACTTTTGTATGAAGTTAATTGGATCATTTGCAAAAATAGAGTGTTAAAACACCAGTAGGTTTTCACATACTTGAATGTATACTTCAATGCTACTATTTTTTTCTGTGTCAAATATTTGACTATCACTTAAAAAAGTGATAATTTTTTCTTTGCTGTTCTTTTTATTTATTTATTTCAAAGCAACAATTACAAAGCAACACTAAAGGGCAGCTTATTTGCTGTAAATCTAAACTCCCCTGAGGGGGAAGTATTTTTGTTGGTCCTAATGGGATGGCATAACTACTTTAGAAATGCAAGTACAGTGAGCAGTGTTACGTCACTAGAAGTGTAAATTTGTCTTTACCACAGTTCACCAAGTGAAACAAGACAAGACTCTGTACTGATAGAGCAACATACTTTTTGAGTCATGTCCTAAGATGTTTGTTAAAACTTAACTTTCTGAAACAACAGCATCTGTTTGCTGCAGTTGTTGATGGTGGTGTTTCAAAAAGCACTGCTGGGTTTGGTCATTTGGGAATTTGTTACATTTGTTCTGAAACCTGCCTTTCTGATTAATTGCCTGTGTTCACTCCAGTTAAGATCTCTGAAAAGCCCTTCAAGAGAAATGTTAGATATAATTTTAGGCTCTTGCAAAATGGGGAACTATCATGTGGCAGGTCTTTTACAACCCAAATTAGTATTCTGACCAATATGAAAAGATTTGTTATCATAAAATCAGTCATTTCAATAGATATCCTAAAAAAAACCTCAAAGCACACTTTTTATTTTATTTTTTTTTTCCCCAGCAACCTCTTTTGAAATCTGTTAGAGCTTGATCTAATTGATTTAATATTGGTTTTGGAGCTTTAAAAAAAATGTCTGGACACGGTTTTATGTGGGAAATACTACGAACATCTCATTTTCTGCTGTTTTCTCAATGGTTGCTTGTTGCCCATACTTACATATATTTCAAAAATGATTTTCAGATGTGTGTTGTGGCTGTGCATTTCCATTGCATTATTCACATGATTCTAAATTCAGTGTATGAATGTACTTAGGAGGGTGATCATTTATTAGTGTATGTAATCAGATCTTAAGAATTGAGAAAAAAATATGATGATTCAAATCTTGCCTGATCTCACTGAATCATAGAATCATTTGAGTTGGAAAGGAGCCTTAAAGGTCATCTAATCCAATTCCCCTGCAGTGAGCAGAGATATGTACAGGTACTCAGAGCCTGCTCTCACCAGCACGCAGTAGACAGGCAGGATCACCTCGTTTGACCTGCTGATCACACTTCTTTGGATGCAGCCCAGGATATGTTTGGCTTTCTGGGCTGCAGGGGCACACTGCTGGCTCCTGTCCAGCTTGTCAACCACCGTTACCTCCAAGTCCATTTGGCAGGACCGTGTTCTATCCTTACATTCCTCAGGTTGTACTGACAGTGAGGACAGCAACCCAGGTGCAAGACCTTGTACTTAGATTTGTTGAACCTCATGAGGTTCTCCAGGGCCCACTGCTTCAGTCTCTCTAGGTCTCTGGACTGTTTGGATCTCACGATAGTTTAGTGAAGCTTTGTCTTTTCCTCTGAGAATCAGAACATTTGCATCTTACAGGTGGTATTTCAATATTGTGTTCATTGTACTGCTCTTCATTGTAACTGACTGCAATCTGGAATTTTTCTTGCCTGGGAATCTCTAAGCACAGCATAGTTAATTAGTTTAAGACTTTGGGACACATTCGTTGGACTCCTTAAAAAATAAATAGTGCTTTACTTTTTTGTATTACATTTGATAGAAAGAAAAGCAGAACTGACACTTTTTTCTCTTTCATTATCCAAGTAAAGGTCAATTAAAAAACTTTCCTTTGGAGTATGTTTCAGAGATCTCCAGTCTAAATGTATTTGTTTTATGGCAGGTGTTTCAGCAATTATTACTAATTGGGAAATTAGGTGCCATTACTGTAACAGCATCTTTATTCACTAATTGGTTTTGGCACATTTTAACTAGCTAAACACAGAACTATTCAAATGAAGCACGTGAAGATTTGAAGTGGTGGTCCTGTGCTGTGAGTCAGTGAACAGTGAACTCCTCCTACCCAGCCACAAACCAGGTCCTCCCTGGGAGTGCATACAAGACCTGAGGTGCTGGCCTCACCTGTTAGTAAAGCACAAGAAAATAGGACACAGGTGAAATTCTGAGTTACAGTCATTCAGTTCTCATTCTTCATTTCAATCTTGACTGCATGGGTTGCTACAAGGTCAAAAATATCATGTACTTTTCCTTTGCAGACTTTTGTAGCTTCATCTATCTCTTCTCTAATTGGGAGTGTATTGTTGCTAAAAAATTTGATGTGTTTGATGTATTTATTTTCTGATTCCCAATTTGGGGACTTTGGACCTGTTCTTCCTTGACGTATCTTGTGCTTTTTCCTTTGTTGCCCATAGGAAAACATTTATTGGGGCTTGGATCAGTGAACTACAATTTAGAGTCCATGTACAATGCAACATTTAATTTAAGTTAGGTTTTCCTTTGAGTGTTTCTTTGCATCTGCTCCACAGAGTGATGGAGCTCCATGGACATCTTGCAAACTGAAGGATTTTCATGCTTGGAGCATCTAAGTCGCTTCTCAGACTTTCAATAGTAGAGTTTGCTATGCAATATTCTTATTTTTTCTTCTCAACCTGACTTGATTTTCTTGAGGATTTTGAAGTCCTGGAGGCTAGCAGACTTGTAAAACAAACAACAGCTTAAAATATCTTTGTTTTTTTGTTTGTTTTGTTTTTTAATTTCTACATGTTTATTTTCTTTTTTTATTCCCTTCTACATTTCTGACTACCTTTATTTTTAGGAATTATGCAGTTTGCCTTCAAGGCCTTCCCATCTGTCCTTCTTTTTGAAGCTATAGGTACCATGTGAAGGGGACAGAACAGTTGCTCAAGACAGATATTGTTGACAGATTCTATATTTTTACTATGCAGTCTCTGCCTTTTCTCCAGTAGTGTCTTTCTAAGCTTCTGAAAAAGTTGAAGAGTTTCTTGAATGTGGTGGAATATTTCTCTTATGTATATGTAACTGAGAACTGCAGTATGTATGTGTGCTATCTATTCTGCTGCAGGAAAAAGATTCCAGTTTTGTAGGGTGAAATGTCTCAAAGGTCTTCTTGACCTTGGCCTCGTTGTTGATTCTAACAGAAACAAACATTACTCTGTGAGGTTGTACTTAAGGGGTTTTTTTGTTGTTGTTTTTTTTTTGTTTGTTTGTTTTTCATTTTAGTTTCCTCTTCTAAGTTTTTTTTTCTTGTTTTATGTCTCAATGATGAAGCTGCTTATTAAAATATGTACTCTCTCTCTCTTCAGTAAAAAGTTGGAACTTACTATGGCATATACACTACTGGCGAATCTAATTATAACAATGAATTTTACTGCACCGAGTAGTAAAAAAAAAAAAAAAAAAAAAAAAAAGACCTCTGTATTGGATCTGTATTAAAATATTAATTCAGTGTTGGAAGGAAGAAATGTTTGGAGCCAAATTAGGTTTTGTTATGCCTTTATGTGAGGCATGTGGCATTGTGCTCTTAGGGAAATATGCATGAACAACATGTTAGGACATCTGATAAAGAATAAAGGCAAGGGACTGAGTTGCATTCAGAGTGTGTTAATGTAGTTCCAAGGCATTTGAAAGCACTTTGAGGTTTTAAGAGGTAGGGAAAAATAGTGTTCAGCAAATTATCTGTATGTGAATTTTTAGAAAGGGACAGAAATAAATGTAATAGAGAAACTGTTTCTGGAAGGTGTGCCAGTTATCACCACTGAAGAAAACATTAAATCAATAATCAAGAGAAACATTAAGGTCGTAACGTCATACAAGTTACTAACAGAGTGATTCCCTGCATCCATGTATAAGGTCGTGTTGTTTTAAGGTTGTGTTAAATTCTTCAACAGTTAAGATGCTATTGAAATGCTATGCCAAAGGACTAATGTGAAAAGATTATTTATTACGTGCCAAAAAAGATCTAATAGTGTATCACTCAAGTGAGCCTAAGTCAAATTAACGCAAAATGAAAAAAGTCAGCAAGTCTAATAACAAAGTTCCATAATAGACTATCCATTAAATATCATATTTTATTCTATCAATTAGCAAACATAGATTTTGAAAGAAGTAGATCAAACCATGGTAACATCAATAAAATTATGGCTTAGAGATAGGAAAAATGGTTTTTTTTTTTTGCAGCTTTTTCTGTTGGCTTTTTTTTTGTGTGTGTATATGTGTGTGTTGTTCCCTCTTCAACTTGTGAGGTTCAACTGCCATGGCATTCCTATTTACCTTCTTTGGAAAGAAAACTGGATCCAAACTTCCCATGTTCTCCCACTTGGTTTCTGCTGATCTTTTAGCATGGCAAGTTCAAGGAATAGGGGTCACATACCTACTTGAGAGAAAACTGTGCTTAATGGTGCCCTAGAGTAATATTTTCTTCACTAAATTTCTGTGAAGCTGTAGTCTGTTATATGTTTGGTTGTACCTTTTCCATATTATCACTTTATACTGTAGTGCACCTAGGTTTTCCACCTCTAGGGTTTTAATGATGTTTGTTTTCTTTCAGGTTGTGATTGTGGAGACAATAACAGGATATTTAATTTATCTGTCATGTTGAGAACACACCATTACAATTAAAACAAACTCAACCAAACAAGAACGTATAGAAATCTCATATGGCTTGAGGATTGTGCATGCCTGACTTTGTGTGGGCAAGAAATATATAGAGAGCTCCATATTGTATTTGAGTTTGCCTAAAAAAAGAAGTTTAGGATGTGAAAGATTTCCAGTGGATTTTGTTCAGAGTTACAGAGTAATCAAATTGAAACCTACAGTGGTAATTACATCTACGGTGATTTATACAAAAATATTCAAACTTTTTATTCATCCCTTAAAAGTAAGAAAAACGGTTTGTCTTGGTGGAATATTTTAGATAGATACTGCAACAGAAAATAGTGTGTAGATCTGTAGAAGTATTTATTTTGAGAAGTATTTATTATTATCACAAACCACATTATATAGTTTGCAGTAGGGAGAAAAGTATAAGTTTGACATGCTCATTGTTCACTGATGTGTTTATATATATATCACCATTAATAACATTTTCTTAATGAAAGAATGGGAGATTTTTTTAGAGATAAATGAGCTCTAGTGGAATATGAGCTCAGAAGGTGGCAGTAAATGTGTGTTCTGGCCTTAGGTTCTGAATCTAAGTTAAAATTGGAGTTTGATTCCCTAGTGATTCAGTTTTAACTTTATACAAACATTTACTGCAGCATTATGCTCTGATCTAGATATGATCTCCGATGGTCTCACACCTTATCTATGTGGAATTTTTAGTTTAGCAATGGATTAATTTGAAATAATTTTAGCCCTGGCTTTAAGCAGGATGAGGAGCTAGGTGACCAGATGAAGGTCTTTTCTGAACAGAATGATGCTGATTGTGTGGTATTCAGTTGATAGGATGTGTCTAGAACTATGTATGCATGTTTTGATTTATTAAGCGTTCATTCTGTGTCAACGGTTTACGGGCGTTCGGCCCGGTTCCGTGTCAAAGGGGACGGGGGATCCACGGGTCCACGGCCTGGGGAAAGGGAAAAGGGTAAGGAGATGGCCCTGAGAGCAAAGAACAGCGGCAACAATCTGAGGAGAAACAAACTAATTTACTAAATAAGATATCGGAATGCAAAACAACACACTATAATACAATATAATTACAATTTAAGCTGATAAATCCAATACAGAGAGAGAGAATGTCCCAAAATCAAGGTAGGCCTTACTCTACTACCGACGATAAGACGGCTGGAGAGCGAGGTGCTGCCAAGACAAGAGACGGGCGGAAAAGGGACGAGGTCTCATGATCTGCAAGTTTTTATACTGTGAGCTTTTATCTTTTCCCTCCGGCTGGAAAATGGTAACAAAGGAGCAAAGTGCCATGGGGACTGTAGTAGTCCTTCTCTTCTGAGAACCAGGTATATCCACTACATGATGTTATGATGTGGAATACCAATAACCCAAAATCACAAAACCATGACATTCTGAAAACAGTTTGCATTTGTATGTATATCGTGTATATGAAGACAGAGAATTGTGTAGACAGAAGCAACAGCAGTTTAAAATCATAGTATCATAGAATTGCTCAGATTGGAAAGGACCTTCAAGATCATCAAGTCCAACCTCAACCTAACCATACTACTCTAACTGTAACAACCCACCACTAAATCATGTCCCTGAGCACCACATCCAAATGGTTTTTGAACACATTCAAGGATGGTGACTCAACCACCTCCCTGGGGAGCCTGTTCCAGTGCTTAACAACCCTTTCTGTCAAGAAGTTTTTCCTGATATCCAACCTAAACCTCCTCTGGCACAAATTGAGGCCATTTCCCCTTGTCCTGTCACCTGTCACCACTGAGAAGAGACCAGCCTCGCTCTCACTGCCATCACTTTTCTGGTATTTGGAGAGAGCATTGAGGTCTCCCCTCAGTGTCCTCTTCCCCAGACTAAACAGCCCCAGTTCCTTTAGTCACTCCTCATAGGGCATATTCTCCAAGCCCTTCACCAGCCTTGTTGCCCTTCTTTGGACCTGCTCCAGAACCTCCATGTCCTTTCTGTACTGAGGCTCCCAAAACTGAACACGATACTCGAAGTGAGGCCTCACCAATGCCGAGTACAGGGGCAGGATTACTTCCCTAGTCCTGCTCACCACACCATTCCCGATACAAGCCAGGATGCCATTGGCCTTCTTGGCCACCTGGGCACACTGCTGGCTCATATTCAGCCAACTGTCCATCAGCACACCAAGGTCCCTTTCCATCAGGCAGCTTTCCAGCCACTCCTCCCCAAGCCTGTAGGGTTGCCTGGGGTTGTTGTGACCAAAGTGCAGGACCCGACACTTAGCCCTTTTGAAACTCATCCTGTTAACCTTGGCCCATCAATGCAGTCTATCCAGGTCCCTCTCTAGTGCCTTTCTACCCTCTGGCAGATCAACACACCCTCCCAACTTGGTGTCATCTGCAAACTTACTGAGGGTGCACTCAATCCCCTCATCAAGATCATTGATAAAGATGTTGAATAGAAGAGGCCCCAGCACTGAGCCCTGGGGGATACCGCTCATGACTGGCCACCAGCTGGATTTAACTCCCTTGACCACAACTCTCTGGGCTCAGCCATCCAGCCAGTGTTTCACCCAGCAGAGTGTATGCCCATCCAAACCATGGGCAGCCAGCTTCTCCACAAGGATGCTGTGGGGGACAGTGTCAAAGGCCTTACTGAAGTCTAGGTAGACCACATCGACAGCCTTACCTTCATCCACTAAGCGGGTTACCTTGTCATAGAATGAAATCAGGTTTGTCAAACAGGATCTACCACTCATAAACCCATGCTGACTGGGCCTGATCCCCTGCTTGACCTTTAAATGATCCACGATGTATCCTGAGATTATCTGTTCCATAACCTGCCCTGGCACTGAGGTGAGACTGATAGGTCTATAGCTACCAGGATCATCTTTCCGGCCCTTCTTGAAGATGGGAGTCACATTTGCTAGTCTCCAGTCAACTGGGACATTCCCTGTTAGCCAGGACTGTGGAAAGATGATGGAGAGTGGCTTGGCAACCACATCCGCCAACTCCCTCAGCACTCTAGGGTGCAGTCCATCTGGCCCCAAATGGAAAAGTAAATGAAAATGGAAAAGATGGAAAGGTAAATGAAAATGGAAAAAATGGAAAAGTAAAAGATTTAACTTCACAAACAGATTCATTTATCTTTCTGTGTCCCTTTGAATCAAATGAAAAAGTTTTCCTATGATTGAAGCAGGGTAATTTAGGGGTAAATAGGACCAGCCTTCAAAAGAAACCCCTTCGTAACTTTTGTTGACTTTACTGAATTCACCTGCAGAGGTTGTTCTGAGGCTCATGGTTCAGATCAGGAATGATACCCATCTCACTTGCAATGTTAGCATGCTCTGAGAGGTGGCAAGGTCCCCATGTCTGTGTAAGACAAGTACAGTCTTTTATGTAATATCAGCAAGAAGTATTTTTCAGACCTTAAATAAACTCCTGTGGTACTTTTTGTTTGTTTGTTTGTTAACCTGTGATGCATCAGACGTATGTGACAATTTACTATATAGTAAGCTTCTAATTGTCCTTAGCAAGTCAGTTTGGTGTATATTCTATGCAATACAATAGATTTGTCTCTTTGTTTTTAATGGAATCTTTCATGTGTGCAACCAGTGACAGAACATTCCTGTGCAGAACTGAATAACATAGTTAAAAAACAGGTACAAGCAGAAAAAAGAGTGGACGTTTGTAGAAAAATTACTGATACATATCATCAGCCCAAATGAGACTGTCAGAGGAGTGGTGACTTTTGAAAGAGCAGAAGGCTGGTGAGAACAAGTGCTGAAAGTTGTCTAAGCACTAAGACTGTCCAGCAGTTTCAGCCTCAGTTTCCAGCACACAGCCCTAAAATAGAAGCAGTCTCATTGCAGTGAGTACAGTTAATTTGCTCTAGATGAAAGATGTTGTAGGCAATAGTACCTAAGAAGCCTCTAAGACCAAGTTTGTGAAAGCCTTGAATGAGCAAAGCAGGGAGGCTTTAAAACGTCTTGTATAAACATGAACACAGGGAGAACTAAATTCAAGTTTTCTTAAGTCCCTGAGAGCAGAAAGAATCAGACAGATTAGATCAAGAAATTATTGTAAAATAACATCACCAGTGTGAGTGAGATTTCTGGAGATGAATTACTATTTTTTCCACTTCATTGTTGTTGTTTTTTTTTTTAATTATGTTTATAAATATGTTTGTTTTTTATTTTAACTGGAGGAACAGTTTTTCAGCAGATGTTGAGGCATGCAGGAATTCAAGAGTTATACATAATACTTTTATCCACATAACTTTCTACCTAGGCAATTTGAGCAGATTGTTGTTTCTAGTGTGAAAGTTGCAAAGAAGCATCCAATTAAGAAATTAAAGCTAACTACACAGCAATGTTAGTTGGGTTATTGATTTGAAACACTGATCCCATTGCTATCACATAAGGTGGCTATTGCTATCCCTTTAGGTACACAGACTATTACTGCCTATTCTGAGCATTCTACCTAGATCTAATGGTAGCATGGGTAGTTTGTCCTTATGAGAGTGCAATCCAGACTCTGGTATGAAAGTATATTTTAGGATCTTTCACTTATAAATGGAAGCAGATTGCTGAAAAGTGCATGTAAATGTTGATTCCGAGTTGAAAAAGTGCCAACAGACTGCTAGTAAAATATTTACTGATAACTTTAAGATGGAAATATGTCTTCCTTATTGAGCTGTAACTTCAGCTTGAAAGATATTCGTAGGAGAAGGTTCAAATTTATCTATATATGTAGACTACAGAGCTGCATTTGCTCTTGAGGCTATTTCTTTTTCTGATTTTATTCATATTTGGCATAGGAAGAAAAAAAAAGACTTCCATGCTATCATCTTCTATTGAACATAGCTTTAAATATTTTGGAGTTGTCTGAAGGCCATGTAGTATTTCAGCCCACAAAAATATTATTTTTTGTTTCTTTAAGGCAAAACACATTGTAATCTGAAATCTAATACAGGAAAAGACACAAATGCTCAGCAGTTTTTCATGAGAGGAATTGTAAAGACTTAATATTGCTTGTTATTAAAGTTAGATAATGCAGTAAAAGAGATTAAGATGTAAAGGGAGTATTTATTTTTTTAGCATTTTCTAATCCTTTCTTTTTCAAAGTAAGAATTCCTCTTCTTTTTTCTTCTGTGTTTTCCTTTAACACCTTGGTCTTCCTCTTTAATATTACTGCTTTGTTTACCATTTTTCATTTACATTTATGCAGTCAGTTATTATTCCGAAAGTATCAAACTCTACATCTCTGTGTATTCAACTTCCAGTTTCTTCAACTTGTCAAGAAGAGCCTTAAGTCTTATCTAGTCTATAGAGAGCAAATGAACTGTATATATGTAGAAGTTATCTCAGTACTTAACATTTTAAATGGGAAATGTTTAAAAGCAGAGATGGAGGGAAGGCTGAACAACAGTATTTTAACTAACTTCCATGGCTTGAAATGAAGGAACCAACAACAGGCATTTCAGATGTAGAAAAATAAGTGGTGGGTCATTAGTACCAAGGTGTAAAGAGTTGAATAGAGAACCACTTGGATATTGCAAGCGACTTTTTAAGTGCAGTTGGAAGAGGTAATACTTATATCAAGAGGGACACAATTGCTGTTGTGGTAATGAGGGAATATGAGGGAGGTAAATACAGATCTGTTGTACAAGTGCTTTTGAGATGTTTGTCTCAGAAAGGTTGATTCTGGACAGTAAAGTCCAATTATCAAAAAATCATTAATGAATAAGTATCTGGCATTAAAGCTTAAACTTTGGAGAAAGTTTTGGAGTTCAGTAATAGCATGCATTTTTTTTAGAATATGGTACCCCCATGATACTGTGATCCACTAATGTCATTGTATTGAATTTAACTGTTAAAAAAAAAAAAAGCCAACAACATTTAAGCAGTACACTGGATTGGAAAAGTCAGCCTTTTCTGGACTCACTATGCTGAACAGCGCACTGTTTCATTGATACACTCAGCTAGTGAAGTTTTACATGATAAGAGTGAAAGCTGTTGTATCAGAGCATGGCTTCACACTTTAGTATTTTCTCTGTTTATGAAAAAATCAAATTCTATCCTTACAAGATAAAGTAGTAGTGATCCAGCAAGTGTTTCTGTCTCTGGGCAATCTTATGTATTAATAGTGATATGCTATCATGCATTGACAAGGAATTACCTTTCAGAACTCTCATGAGATGAGTTGAACATTTCTTATGTGGGAGTAACTAAGACTTCAGCATAACCTGTCATATAAGACTGTGCTTTTTATTCTCAAGAGTGCTTTGAAATATTTTGAGTTATCGATCTCCTCTCTGTGATGAGAAACATCTGCATGTTCTTCTTCTAATTCCAATTATTATGCTTTTTTTTCTAGTGAGAATATTGCCAAAGAAAAGTAGCCTCTATAAAAATAACCATTTGGTTTGTTCATTTTTATTTGTGTATTTGTTAACTATGTTAGAGGTGAGTTTGTGCTGTGAGAAAAAAGAGGCATTTATTGAAAAGAAAAGATGTTGTTTTGATGGGTAATGAGTGATCTCTTATTTTCTTCTGGCATTGTTTCATCTCTTGTCAGTACACATTTTTGTGGAGATTCCTCATGGAAAGTGACAAAAAAAAAAGAGAGAGAGTAGCAGTATTTGTGTAGTTATGCTACAGAGGGAGCAGAGGGAGAGAGTATTCAGATCTGCTGAAATAATTTGATCATTTCATGTATTGCAGTACTCAGACTTCCAAGTTGCTGAAGGCTCAGAGGACTTCAGTCACTATATGGAGTAGAGATAGTAAGAGGTGAACTCATAACATCAGAGTTCAGGCTTCACTGAAATAACAGTCCAATACACACTTGGATGTTTTGCTTTGTTGAATAGGTTACACTATGACTAGTTTTCATTTGGACTTCTTTGCTTCTATTGTCCCAGAATTGCTACAGTTACAAACAAACTGGAAGGTGTTTGTGGTGATTAACTGTTTTCAGGAACTGTTTTGTTCAATGTCAGAAATAAAAGTGATGGTGGGAACTGAATGTCAGATTCTCTTGCTGAATTCACTGGAGGTTTCTTTGGGTACTTAACTATGACTTCTGATGGAATCTGTATCACGCTCTCACCTTGAAAAGATTAAAAATTGATTGCGGTTTCTAGAAAAACAGAGTTCTGCAATGTTCCGATTGCATTACTGAATGCTTAGTGAAAAGAAAGTTACAAATGACTGGGTGTAAGAAAGTTAGCAGAATAACAGTGTATCTGCTTGCCCAATGCATAAAATTCACATTCACCTTAGGGATGTGTTGGTTAATCAAACATTCCTGCATTAACAATGTGTGAATGCTAAAAATATCTCATATGGAGGCTGAAAAGAAAAATAAAAGCCTCTCTAATTTTTCCTTCATGAGGAACAAAGACTGGAGCACTGAGTTACAGTACGCAGTGTAGAAAAGTTAGGTAATCTTTGTCTTGCCTTCAAAGGCAGGATTTCACCTAGGGAACCTGCTTGTAATCTGTACTAAGCATGACTAAGCACTTATGAGTAAGCTAGCTAGCTGGTAAGTTCAGCATCTGATGCTACACTAAATATGATATAATGAATATGATTGCTTTTTTTTTTTTTTTTTAATTCTAAACAAGCGTCTGACTTTGGCTTGCATCTACATATAGAAGATGCTAACTGAGTTAGCTGTTAAGACTAGAGCATAAGCTCTAGCTCTCCCAGGTCAGCGATCTTGCTACAAGATTTAAGAAGTGGGCACCTGAGTAGATTTTCTCATTATACTGTGTTCATGCGCAGAGCAGTCCTTAAAACTGCATTTCCCTCATCACTCCACTGCTGTAAAAGGGCTTCCAGATCTTGACTAATTCTTTCTTATCTACTGAGCTCTAAATTTTCAGATATTGATAACTGTTTTCTTCTCACTTGCATATTCAAAGATGAAATGTGGATGCTATTCATTTTTAAACTATTCTTTTAGGTACTTTTTGAACACAAACTTAATTTTCAGTTTCACTGAAACTGGACTATTAATGGGCCATGAAGCATAGCTTAATGTGCTCATTAAACTATTTTGATGTTTTTTGGAAGGATAACATACTTAACAATATTGAGAATAAAAATTTTAAACTTATTCCATGTTAAGTGACAGGAAAAGCAGCAATGGCCACAAATGGGAACAGAGGGTTCTATCTGAACCTCAGGAAACATTTAACTGTGGGTGACGGAGCACTGGCACAGGTCTTCAAAAGCTGCTTGAAGAGGATTTGGGCCTGATGGACCCAGAGATTCCTACCCATCATTCTTTTTTGCGGAGTGAATTAGCAAAGAGCAATTTAGCTTATGTATGTTAAGTGAAAGAGGTCTTCAAAACTAATAGAAGTGGTTAGGAGCAGTAGAAAATATAATAGAAATGTAATTAACAAAATACAGTGAAAACTATTTTCCTGCTTATTATTGATGACAGCGAAGACTGGATGGGATTTTAAGATTTAAAAATTTAATGACCTCGAGCTGATAGAGGAAGGGTTATCAGTCAAAACAAACAAAACACGATGTTTGCACAGTGATCCTGAAATGGTGAATCTACACCTCTTTTGTATACATTTCCATAACTAAGGTTTAGAAAATGCTGCAATTAGAACATTTTGTGCACGCTCTAAAAGAAGTTTAAAAACATTTTAAATGTAAATGAGGCACATACATTTAGCATATATGTAAAAGCTTAACATACATTAGTGTCCTATCTGAAGTGTGGCGCAGTATCAAGAGATGATGCAGGTAGAATCCAAAATGAAATTTGACTGTATGCTAAGAACAATGTGTGTTACTCTGTAAGTGACCTCTTAATTAAAATTATGCAGCAAAAATGTAGGGAAGGATTAGCTACTTAGAAGCATCAGATGAGTGTGCTAACTTTTATAGATTATTAATTTAGTAACAAGGTAACCAGTCATCTGCAAAGCCTCCACATTTTTAATAGCCTTATCTTATTCCTGCTTAAGGCCATACGTTTCCAGGAATCACATGATGCTTGGGAAACTTGGTAAGTACAGTATTTACCCCTGAAGTTATTATAGAAGCACAAACACCTTTATGATGAAAAAACGTTAATACACAGAAAGGACAGAAAAATAAGCGATATGTGATTAAAACTGTTGAGCTACTAACAGAGCCGGCAGAACTTGAACTCTCCATGGAGAATGTCAGATTTGCCTTGGTTTTGAAAATGCTCCTTATCATTGTACCAGATTGTACCAGAGGATAACACTTATTTCTCAATGAGCAAGTTGGGGAAAGGAGAAGAAGCTCTGGTTAAAAGATTGAGGCATTTTCCCCCTGGAAAGCCTTTTACTCTGGAAATTACAAAGGTGAGAAAGTAATGCAGTCAATTGCATTGGCATTTTGCATTTCAAAAGAGTATTATGTCATTCGAAATACATTATTTAGTTATTATCAGAAATGATAACAGTAACTAACAGTGAATAGTAATAAAACTCCCAATGCTTTGTCTGGTGGAACTTATAAAATGAAGCTATTTAAATGTTTTAGTTTTGATTTTTTGGGGATAAATGGTGCAGCATGTGCATTTAGCACATGGAAAATAAGTACTTCTGGCTAAAGAGCAAGCAGTCGGTTAACCACTGTCAGACTGATTTAATTTGTACCTTTTGTTTTTATATATGGTTTCATAAATAGTTTCAATATCTTTAAATCATGAATTAAAAGCTTTTAAAAGGGTTAAAATAATAATAATTTAAAAGTTTTAAGAGTTTTTCAGTAGTGAATGCTGCAGTTGTTTGAGTTCCTAGAAATAACTACGGAGTCTTAATATACATAGTGTAACTAGAATCAGAAAATATTCTTCCTGGAGAATTTATGTGAATAATGTTTTATGATTTACCACTGAATACCTAAGTTTTACTAGAAAGCTGCCTTTAAGCGAACAGAGTAACGTAGTTGACGTAATGGGGAAGCCATAGTACCCTTGTGCAGTATCTATTTTTCAAAGCTTCTAGCTTTGCCTTGGATGAATATGTTATTTCTTAACATTTCAGGTAACTGTATTTTCTTTCAAAAAGGCTTAGGGAACACTGGAAAGTAAGAAAGGCAGCTAGTATGCTTCTGCTGCACCAACACAAATTAACCTTCGCTTGCCACGTTGACTACTCATTCTGATGGTTGTTGCTTCTTCCTACAGTTGCAGGGAGGAGTTAGTCACTGAGTGACAAACTTGGGGTGTAGTGAAATAATTGGCTTGCACAGACTTACACAGCTTTGCATGTGGGCCATGCATTGTGAGCTGTGGTCTCAGCAGCACAGCCATAGCAGCTTAAATAGTGAATAATCCTTCTAACTCTGATTTTCATTAAATAACATGATATGTGGAGCATTAGGTTACAGGTGGTTTCTCTGTGGGGCTTGTTAGATAGAGGTATGTGTGTTTCATTCTTCTCAGATAAAGGAAAATAGAATTATGTAAGTCCTGAGACATTAAGTGACCTCAAATAAATAAGTAAATGCCCAGCACTAGCTATATGCTTATTAGCCTGCAATTCAAAAGATCAGTGGAAGTCAAAATGACTTCTCAGGAAGTCAAACTCCACTGAAGTCTCATAAGTTTCATGTGTTTGAGTTTAAATTTTTGTTTAAATACAACCTAAATATTACTGTAATTAGTCTCCATTAATTACCCAGTCCAAGTGATGAGAGCACCCATTTACATTGGGAGAAAAGCGCAATGTTGGGCACAAACTGAAAGCAAAGTTCTGATGGATGATCCAGATTCAGAATGAGACAGCATTATTTATTTTAATGCTGCTTTTCAAATATTATATGCTAGAGTTTCTCTTTACCTTGTCCTTTTCTTAATCTCTTTCTCATTCTAGTTCATTGTTCCTGGCTTGTTTTATGGAGTTGAGGTGGGTAGGGGGTTACAAGGGGAAGAGGCTCTCCTACAGAACTCAAACCAGTATGACTTTCTTGGCATCTGATTTATATTTTCTTTATGTGCACAGTTGGTATTTCAGAGCTATGTGGCAAATACTGGCATGATGCACAAAAGGCGTAGCTCTCTACTAAAAAAGCACACTGCATCCATTGATCAGGGATTTAATAAAGCTGCTTCTTGTCAACTGTCATCAAATATGCCCAGGGAGTACCTGTTATGCAGTAATGGAGAGATGAGGAGGAAGCAACCGGAGCCAGACTGCACAGTACTCTCCCTCCTACCTGTTTGAAACGTACTTTACCTTCAGTGACAGTATCAGCTAGGACATCAGTGTAATTAAGCATTCTTATTTTTGTAATGGAATCCACTCTAATATATATTCTCTTTATTGTCTTTTCCATCAAATTTAATCATTTCTGACAAGTGTGGGCATGCCTGTCTTATCCTGATACTTTTGCCTTATCTTTACTCTTTTTCTCTTTTTTCTTTTTTTTCTCTTTTTTTTTTTTTCTCATTGTGTCCACTGATGGGTGGATTACTCGTAGAACATTTTCAAATATAATTTCTGTTTATCTGAAAATAGAAACTGCAGTTCTTCTATAATAACAAGCTCTTCTATCTAAACAGTCTCTATTGCATTTCAGTGCTTTCATTTTCTTTGTCTTGTCATTTTTTTTTTTTATTTGCTACTGCTGTTAATCTGACATCCTTTGCTCCAAAAAAAAATGTGTTTTATTTACAGGGCACAGCCTTTGGAAGTGCTCCTGTACCTTCTCGCAGGCAATTATGTGAGTCTCTTGAATTCCGCTCTGTGTTGTAAAGATGACTATGTGTTCATGTGCTGTAGCATGGCATGCCAATATAGAGTTAATGCCCTGAGGACAATATTCAACCGCTGGTGTTGTATATTGCCTGTAATGTGCTTGTAGCTAACAGCTTCTGTTGACTCCTTCTTTATTTCTTTGCTATGTTTTGTCCAACACGTTGTAAGCTGGGGCTGTGCTGTGCCCCAGTTGCAAGAAGGGAGTAAAATACCATAATGACTCAAAGTCTGGAGGGGAATAAGTATAATATTCCAGTTTGTCTTCAGAATGAATAGCATTATTAAAACCGAAGAGTATCTCTTTCGCATTCTTCAAATTAGTCTTTCAGTTATGCAAAAGAAAAAAAAAGTCTGGATCTTAATAAGCTAAGAAGTGGAAAATCAAGCAACATGGTGTAAGGCAGGTGTTACTAAGACTAACTCTATTCATATTTGTTCTAATT
This sequence comes from Numida meleagris, assembly GCF_002078875.1. Lineage (NCBI taxonomy): Eukaryota > Metazoa > Chordata > Aves > Galliformes > Numididae > Numida > Numida meleagris. The sequence continues at coordinate 41,160,106 of NC_034412.1, forward strand.
AATTTTAAGAATATCTCATCCCCAACTTTTGGGACTGATAAGGGACTTTCACAGAGAAATTTCCTTCATTTTTCCTTAAATCCATTGAAAATATTGACAATAGATATCACTTATTTGGAAAAAAAAAAAAAAAACAGCAAAAAACCTCAATTGTCCTCATCCTCGCATTCCCTACCCCCCCCCCCCCAAAAAAAAAAAAGAAAAAAGAAAAATAATAACCAAGAAATCACAGATGTGATTTAAAAAAGGAAACATTTATGTTCTAACTCAAGATGATCTCTCTGCTGCTTTAACAGTGTGCGTGTGTAAGTGTGTACAGTGAACATTTAGATGCTCACAATACCATCAGACTTTGAGATGAGGACTTGTGTTCCTTGAGTCTATTTCTGTCTCTCTCCTCCTAGCTTGAGTTGAATGTCCATCCTAAAGACATTGGTGTCTTCCATATACATATAATAAGCTACAGCCATGCACTGCATTATTATAATTACTATGCACTGCATCATACCACTGAATGTCAAATAGTTTCATCACAATGCAACATTACAGGTTTATTCATAAAATGCAGTGCGGCTTGAACAATGCTTTGTTTGTTGGCAGTCTTGAAGTGTGTTGCTTGCATAAATTCACCAGTGCTGCACTGGTGTATTCGTAGGAAACATATAATATCTGTCTATGAATGTAAGTCTTAGAAAAGTAACTGAAAATATGATCTGTATATCATTGTCCTTTCTTTCATGCAATTATCTCAGCTGTTCCTATTCTTCTTGATACATCTAAGGGGAGAGACAGTGAAATACTATTCATGAACTATAATCGTGCTCCTATTAGAGTTATTTAAGTTGTGATGGAGAGTAAATTGTCTCATTGAATGTAAATTTTTATCCTTCAGAAAAGCCATGCTGAAGTTATTTTTTTTTTAATCTAATGTTTATGACATTTAGCAGTGTGCAAAAATGAAAATTTGAACTGCTGTCTGGTTTACTTTCATTTAGACAAATTCACAGCTCTTTTACACAATTAAGAAAATTTATGAAGACTTTAGAAGCACACCTATGTTGTAACATGCTTTAACATGCTTTGTTATAAATAATAAGCATACCGGATATTACTGTTAATGTCTTCCTTCCTTGCATAGATTGTATCCCTTGCTTGAGTGATGAAATGTCACCTAATGAAGTGTCTGAGATTTGAACATAAGGGATTGTGTGGAAAGGACAGAAGATCTGGAAAAGTCAGGGTAATGGTTTGCAGGCATAAAGATGCAGAACAGTAAAGTAAATGAAGAGGAGTGGATAACGGTTGCGTTAAATAAACACATAAATGCATAAATAGGAAAGAGCAGTCAGTCTCATGGAATAAGATCAGATTATGAAATAAAGATAAAACTAACATCATTAAAATGATGAGATGGGAGATGTACGTTTAGAATGTGACAGTGCTTTGACTGGGAAGCAATTGGAAGCAAAAGAAGCATATAAGTGAAGGGATCCATAATATTAGGGAAGGAAAAAAAGAAGTTATTTCAAACCACTAGTTTCTGCTTTTATGTGTACTAGAAAGCAGTGAAGGTATGGAGCTATAAATATAGATTGTGTCAAAACTTCTCTTTTAGCCATTGGTGGTAATTTCTCTGGTCTGCGAAAAGTGCTGAACATTGTTACTGTTTACTTACAGAAGTGGGAAATAATGATGCCTGGGAATCCAGAGCATAAATACTGCTGAACAAATACAGTGTCCTATCATGCAGAAATTTAAAAGTAGGCTATGGTTTTTTTTTGTTGTTGATGTTGCCAATGATCTTTCAATCCCTTGCAATAGAGTAGACAATATCAATTTGGTCCAGGTTTGTGCAAGGTGTTTTAATTTGCTAAAGACTTGTAACTGCTTGTAGCTTTTAACTGCTTTGTAGACAAAGGTAGATGACATAATGTTTGGTGGTGGTGTTGAGAGTCACTGAGAAGTCACTCACTTCTGGGCATCAGAAAGTGTCAGAGACATCAAGGATCATCTGTAGTAGTGCTGTGTTATGACATTTCCTCTTATAGTCCAGGGTCAATAGCAGTTGCTGGTGAAATGTGGCAAAGTAATGAGTGGTTGAGACTGAGATCTGTTTAGATAATATTTTCAAATGATAATATGCTTCTTCTGAGGGGACACTTCCGCACTCTGGCACCTAGACTTTTGTGGTTTAACCTGGCAGCATCTCAGCACCACAGCTGTTCTCACACTGCCCCCTTCCAGTGGGATGGAGGAGAGAATCGTGGAAAAAAAAAAGGAGATAAAACACTAGTGAGAAAAAACTCTACTTCATAAGACAGAAAATGAAAAGGAAAATAATAGTAGTAATTATGATAGTAATATATATATTTTCAAAACAAGTGACGCATTAGCAATTACTCACCTTCCACCAATCTTCAAGCAGCGGCTGCCTCCCTGGCCAACTCCCAATGGTTTCATAGTTTTTTTCACATGATGTCATGTTGGCCCTTTGGCCAGTATAGGTCATCTGTCTTGGTTCTTTCTCTTCCCAGCTTCTTGTGACTCCTCAGATAGACACTTGCTGTTTACCCCCCCTTGCTGGCAGAGCAATACAAGAAGTTGAAACACCCTTAGCTCAGTGCAGCCACTGCTCAACAACAACTAGGACATCACTGTTATCTACATTGTTTTTCTCCCAAAGCCAAAACTTAGCATCGTAGCATCATACGAGACATAATAGAAAAAAATAAATAAACTGTGCCAGCTGAAGCCAGGATGCACATACAGAGTAAAAGGATATCCAAAAAAATTCCAGTATTAGAGTTTAGACTCCTTAACAAAAGATAAAACTTTGCCATTTGAAATGCAATGGACTGTGAGATAGTTTCTGTTTTACCTAGAAGGCACAGAAGTGGAATTAAAAGAACATACAGTCTAACTGAGGAAGTCTGTAATTAGCAACTAAATAAGGTGCAACGATGGAAGACAAAGTGAATGGTGAGTCCAAAATGAATATAGATATCATCAGAAGACCATAATGCTTACTATATGTTCTAGATTTTCTCATTTCTGTACTACTAACATGAAAGCAAATCACAAACTATTGTTACAACTGAAAAAAAATGCTGTGTCAAAACAAAATGCAGTTCGAGACTTTGGGACAGAAGAGCAATATAATTGCCCTCAGACAGGAGAGCTTTAATATTCTGTCTTGTTACTTTGTGGATATCATGTTTTTAAACTGATGGTAACTAAACTTCACCACACCACTCTCTCACTCCCCCTCCTCCAGGAACAGAGGAAGGAAATATGATGACAAAAAAAAAAAAAAGCTCAGGTACTGAAATAAGGACATATCGCTCACCAGTTATTGTCACAGGTAAAACGGACTCAGTGTAGGGAGATAAATGTAATTTATTGCCTGTTACTGACCACAGAGTAGAGCAGTGAGAACTAAAAACACCTTCCCCCATCTTCTTCTACCTCCTCCCCTAGGTGCTCAGGAGTGTGTGGATTGCAGTCAATATATTACATGAGGATGTGTGAAAACCACAGTTCTGAAAATGTGCATGTTCCTTTGAACTCCTTTTTAACTGCACTTTTGTCCTGCAGAGGCACATATTAGAATCAGAGTTTTAACTTCAAATCCTCTTTTAAACCGTTGGATTAAGCTGGTGCACCTTGAACCAGATGATGAAGCTTTAATTTTGTTGTATTTATGGTACTTTGTATCAAGACAACTTTATTTCAAATGTTTTCCTTGTTTCACTTAAAATGTCCTCCAACTGTAAGTAGTTGCCAGTTGAGGGCAACAGTGGATAGTACTTTTTAAGAAAATGTGTTATCATTGACATATAATTTGGGGAATTAAAAGTACTAGACACTGCTCAATGATAAAATGAAAGGGAATTTCTAGACAGAGAGAGAGAGCCTTGCTGTAATAGATGTTGATGAAAGAAAATAGAAACTAAAAAAAAAAAAAAAAAAATCAATACAGCTATGTGGTACCTGACAATCAACTTTACAGACAGAGCAAATTGGATCAGACACTTGAAATAGCTGTATTATATCCAAAGAATTTTATACCATGTAATGATGAAAAAAGTACCAAATCTAACATGGTTAACGTAACCTTTAGCCAGGATATTTCATACAATGCAGAATTTACTGGTAAAAAGAAGTGAAATAAAAACTAAAGGAAGCAAAATCCTTAGTTTCTTGATAAATGACATTTTAGTGTACTAATCTCAAAACTTGGGACAAATATAAGTAATCAGTATTTTAAATGCAGCTGTATTGTTGTGTTGTTGGTTTTGTTTTTGTTAAGAAAAGAATGAATTAAAGAAAAAAATGTGTAGAATGGAAATTAAAGGAGTTAAATTCTTAGAACAGATCATTTGAGTTCTAAAACAAGCGGAATAGTGTAATTGCCTACTATCAAGATATTTAAAAGCTGTCAATGGCTTCTTTCGTCAGCTTGGTGGTAAAAATGAAGAAGGTAGATATGCTCCTGGGAACCTGGCATGTTTTGACCCTCATAGAAGGGTGCAGCCCTCACTTACTACTCATCTATAGGCCACATCCAAAATTTTGCAGAGCAAAGATCTAAGAAAATGAAAATGTTAAATGTCTTAATCTGATGTGGGGTGGCCAATTTGAGTGGTAGATCTCTAAGTTTATGGTAAGACTGTTACCAGTTACTTGAGTTTTGGTCTGAAGTAATATTAATATCTTTTCTTAATTCTGACAGATGAAATGGCTATTTATATAGTAAAATTTGTCAAGACAACATTAATCCGTTCAGTCAACTATGTAGAAGGAGGGGCTTCAGGAGAACTTAAGGTATTTGACCACGCATATGCAAATGAAAATTTTTGAGGACAGTAATGTAAATAATTAGGTAAATAAAATATAAAGATTAACCTTTGAAGATGTCAGTATTTTATTTTATCACATAAGATGCAATTTTAGTCAGTTCTTAGAAAAATGTTTGTCCTAAAATAATAAATTGTGAAGGAAAGTTGCGACAGGAGTAGAAAAGGTGAAGCTGTTTAGATGTTCTATTTGCCATAAAATATGTAGATTTTTAATCCCATAAATGTTTTGCTTTATGCCAGGGTGATGTCCAGGATTTAGTTACTGTCTGTCTGGAGTATAAATACTGACTGGAAAAGACTTTCAATCCTTCAACTCATTCTCAAAGCATAAAGGAAGAATAATATAAATATGTAAACATTAATATTTCTTAGTATCTACTGTTTTATATTTTTGGCTTATGATTTGTAATATTTGTAAAATGTTTGTAAAAATGACCTTATCTGAGAGTCACCTGATAAATTTAATTATACAATTAATTAGAAAATTTTCCTATGAGTAGGCTTTTATGAGACTTTTTAACACTAATGCATTCTTATTTAGGCTTATTCTATTGTAATCACAAGTTATACTCCTGTTAACTCTGGTGGATGCTCCATTTTTGAAAAATGAGAAAACACATATTCTGACAATAGTTTTATTAATACATTATTATCTTTAAGTCTTTCATTTGTGGGAGAGAATTCAAATTCTTTTAATGGCAGCTTCTACTTTTGTTTCTGTTTCCATGGAAACAAAGACTAGCACAGTTAAAGTATTTTTAAAAGTGATTATTTTAAAACTTTGGGTACTGGAGAGTTCATTAAAGCAAATTTGGAACCTGCCCAAAAAACACAGAGTGTAGATAGAGAACAGAAACAATAAGTTCTAATGCTATCACTCAGCATGTGGTTTTTATTTGTTTCTTAATTCCATGGTTAAAGTGAAAATGGGATTTCTCCTTTTAAAAAAAAAATTATAGCATTTAGATTGTACTGGTGCAGAACTTCTGAATATAGGTGTTAGACTTCAGGATGTGGTTTTGTACCTAGGAGCACTGAAGAATTTAGACAACCTGAATTTTCAGTATTTACTTGATGGGATAGAAAAGTACCTGTTACAGTGATGTGTACAGTGATATATTTAAAATCTTGAAGAAGTTTCATTTGCATACTACTTCTGATTGAGGAAAAAGAAAGCAAATATGCTGTTGTTATCTTGGCTAACATATCCTTGATCACAAAAAAAAAAAAAAAAAAAGAGAAAACAACAAAAAAAATCAACCATGGGCATCATTTCATCATGTTATTTAAAATCTGCTGTTGTTTCCTGTTAAAATAAAATAGTCCTTCAAAAACCGAGTCTTTCCTCATGGAAATATGTGTTTTAATGGGCTCAGCTTCACCAAATTCAGACATAATCAGTTTGTTGGATCCTTGCTTTGCATTTATGGACTTGATTACACCTTAATCTAGGGAAAGTTGAGTACTTAAGCTGAAGTTTTGCTTGTTCTGTTTGTTGTTTCTACTTTCGCTGCCATTACAGCGTGTAAAATGGAGGTACATGCTTTTATACTTCTTTATAAAGTTAAAAGATGAAAACTAGAGAGAATCCATAGAAATTAGGTAGACTGCTGCTAAATTAGTTCTAATGTACTACAAAATTTTTAAAAGTGTGTACTTCTGTGAGCTTCTTGAACTACCCCAAATAGCTGAAATTATATATACTTTTTGAAATTCTTTCAAGTTTCTGTAAAACATGTATAAAACATAGCTTATTATTATGGAAGAGTTTTAAAACAATTTCTGTGTGAAACTTTACTTTCCTACTGGTCATTTGTGGTTATTCATTTATTTATTTATTTTGGTAGCTTGCTTTTCCCAAGAAAAAGAAATTTTGTAAGACATCTCTTGCTCCAGCATCTCAGAATTTACAGAATTGAAATTACAAATTTGGCTTTTTCCTTACAGACTGATCTATATTACTTTCTATGGGAGTGTGTGAGACTTTTAGAACTTATATCTACAGAAAGTGGCTTTTAACTATAGTTCCCTAACGGTTTGTGACAGCTTACTATTTGTTTGAGAGTTCCTCTTCTTGATGCACCATGCACTTAGGCAAAGGACAGAGGCTGTAAGTCACAGTTTGGCAGGTACATAATGGGCGTTATTCTGTATTCTAGTGAGCACTGATGTATACAGAAAGAAGATGAAAAATGCATTCCTCTGAAACTATTTTCCTTTAGAGTTTAATTTTTGTTTGCAAATTCACATTCAGTTAATCTACTGAATTTTCAGCTACCGAAAACAGCTGTGTATTTTCAAAGACGTTGTGATTGCTACCAAGTTTTGCAAATGAGAGTGACTTTTCACAAGGGTAATGAATTTTTTTAACCTAAAAAGAAGGTTAATGTGTTAAATAATTCTTCAGCTGAAGTGGTATTTTAATTTTAGGCTTACCAAAATATTTCTGATTGATCTGATCTTTTCCATTCAGGCTTCAAATTAAACAGTCAATTATATACCTGAATCTATTTTGACTAGTGAAATTAAGTCCTTGATAGATCTCCATCAGAAGTAAACCCAGTAATTCATTTATTCTGAATTCATTACCTGTCAAAGCAATCCTATTTCCTATTAGTGAATTATCTAAAAGCTGACAGTGATTCTTTTAAAATTATTTTGGAATTTTAATGAATTGTCTGTATACGTGTGTGTTGTCTTATGCTTTGTCTGTAGAGTAATCTCCCTCATTCAGTACTTCCTCTTCTGAACACAGTAATTTTGCTTCTGTTCCTAAACTTCTTCCCAGGAAAAACCTTCTCTTTCTCCAGGGTCCCACCTACTCTGCTATGATAATAACAATATATTTTTTCAAATTGCCCATTGTTAAATATTCCTTTGGAAAATTTTTCATCCTGCAGCATAGTTGTTCAGTTGTTGTAAATATCCTGGTGATTACATAGTTATTGTCTATATAAGGAAAGTTTCAGGAAAAGAAAGAAGAATGACTTTCAGAATATTGATGCTCTAACTTGCTAATGAATATAGCAGAGTAGTAGACTTTATAGATATTCAAATTAAAGCTTAATCTTCCAATGAAAGAAACTGTTGCAGACAAAGAATGCCTTAAGGTGAGCATGAACAATAGATATTATATGCTGAAAAAAATGTAAAACCTGCAGCTAAAATGTTCTTTCTCAGGACCTTTCAGAAGCAGAGACTTCATGGCTTCAGGTGCTAATTCTCCTGTGGATGTTGGAACAAACATAAGCAAAGCAGTTACAGGCAGAATTTAAACTAAATCAAATATTCAGCCATGCTCTCCAAGTTTTGAATATGTGTAATTATGCCATTTAACAGTGTGAGAATTACAACTTCATTTTACAATGAGGGCTTGCAACCTATGCGTGTACATCTTAGTTATCTTTAGCGACAATTGGTATTTGCAATTATGGAAACTGTATTTGGTTTCAGATTAATTATTGTAATAGATGATAGTGCTTTTATTTCAAGCACAGTTAAAAACTGTTGCATTTGTTGTTTTCATCAGTAGTTATATCTTCAGAGGAGTAATGAAATTTGGAACTGTTGAAGACAGCTATTAAATTACTGAGTGGCTTAATAGGCAGGTCAGTAGTAAAAAGTTTTCAAGCCATTACCACTAGGGTACATTAAACTCTGGAGAGATTCTATGAAACTACTTTTACTGGCATATTACTCTTTGTTGAATGTATTACTAGAGATATCATGAACGTATTTTGCTTTGACATAATTGCAGATGTCAATAGGCTGATTTATGAGTGATGTTATTTGTCATTCTTTCTTCTGAACTATGAACAGTTTTCTGTATTGCATTTAAATCCATGGGATAGATAAAAAGTGCTGCTTTTAATTAAGTTCTGGTATAGAAGGCTTTTTTTTTTTCTAGATATTGCTTCTAAGATTAAGTATGTGTAATTATTGTAATCACTTCGACATTTTATCAGCAGTGGAAAAAGCACACTGATTGGCATTTTACTTCAGGTGGTTGAAAAGAGTTACACGTTCAAATAACAGTCTTAATTTCTCTATGCTACACATACTTGCTTGAAAGTGCTCCTTTTGCTTTTCTCCCTCATACAATATTACGATATGTATCTTTCTAGGGAGGAGACAGACAAATGATTCATTCTGTTATTCCCTCTAATTTTCCCTTTGTGCTGTTCATTTAGTCATTTTCCTATAAAATCTATGAATTTTATCTGCTACACAGAGCACTAAGTAGAATTATTCTTTTTAATGTGATAAAGTTCACCCGTATGAACTGTAAATACAGATAACGTGGTGTTTGTTAAAAATGAACATTTGGAACCAAGCAATTTTAAATAGCAATATATGTGTAATATGTGAACATATTAACTCAGTTTATTCAAGTTCACTCCTTTTTCAGTCTTTTTTTTTATTTAGCTTTCCCTTCTTTTCACTCACTCATTTCAAATATCTGGAAAGTATATACTGCTTTTCTATAAAATTCAATTAATTATTGTAATTTGGTCACAGTGCTCAAACACACAGAAAAAGACTGAGGGGTTTTTATTTACTTTGTTAGTAGTCATCTATTGTTGGGAGATAAATACATTCTGGATGTTTTCAACACATTTCAAGCATTTGTTATAAGAAAATATAATAAAAGCAGCACTTACTACAAAATCTTGTCCAGCTTTTCTGTAAAGAAACAATAATTTTTACATCCTTTCTCTCCAAAAGGCTAATAATTGCCTTAGTTATGCTGTTAAAATAGTACATTATATTAAGCTTACTAGTTCCAAATTCTTATTTAAAAAATAATTGATACTTTTTTGATGCTTCCATGTATTTCATCTCTTCGATTTTAAGAGTCTGTACTTCCAAAGATAACAGGCATAAAAATCAATATTGTAAAAATAAACTCCATCATATATAATAAATATATACTGAGATTTTATTACTTGTTTTATATTTATAGGTTTTGACAATGAAAATCTTATCCTCTGTTCTAACAAGCTAGCAGTAGAAACTGAATAGTATTTTCTGAGTTGAAAGAATTTCTGTTTACCTTTTGGGCTCGTTTGGTTATTGTTATTGCTCTAGCTCAATCTTGTACCAGATTAATTTTGGAAATTACTCCAGACTTGGATGGAAAACCAAAAAGTAGAAACGCTAAATGACTTCTGTTGTGCAAATAATTGAGCCTCCCTCTCCTTCTCTAATAAAAGGATACAGTACTCTTCTTAAAAGTTTAAAAAAAATAAATAAATAAGAAGTATGAACAGAGATGAGAATAGTGACTGCAAGTATAAATTCAGACTTATGCCAGATCAGCTTGGTCTGTTCTCCTCACCAGCTAGTGTTTTTAAGTCTTACAGCTTAGCTATGGCTGCATCTGAATTTCTACTCCATTAACTATACTTCTACAGAGAAAATTCTTCAGCATGTTGTGATTTTTCTTCCAGAAATTTTTTAATGTTTGAATTTGTTTGAGTACTGTCTATATTGGCCTTGTGCAGGGTATCTGCTAACGCAGCTTCAACTTCTTGCTTCTACCCGAATGAATTATAAACAGCATGATGTGTACTCAGCCTTCATTAGAAAGGGTAAAGAAGTCTTCCTGCAAGGAGCACAGGGGGAAGGCAAACAGGATTTTCTTCTTTTGCCCTTCTTCTGCAAGGTGGGGCTGGCCTTGAGATAGTAAAGATTTGCATGGTGAAGAGTGAGCTTTGGGTGGTTCTGCATGAACTGGATCTCCTGTCTCCTGGTCCTATAAGGCAGCCCTCAACTGTGCCATATATGGTTGTGCCTGCACACTGGATAATATTCTTGCTTGCCAGTTTATGGCTGTAAGCAAAATTACAGTCTAGTTATTATTTTATCTTCATTGACTCTGTCACTGCTTTCCTGAATGATGACATGGAGGTATAGGTATGCTGGGTTCAGTAAGAGAAAGCTCAGCTAAAGAGTTCAGTTTGGCCTATTCACAATTATTGGCTGGGAAATTTCAGATAATGAAATATAATTGTATTGCGCAAAAGATGGTAAAGCTGGGCTTTTGTCACTTAAAGGGTAAGCACATGTAGTTTGTCTTTCAGCAGCAGTAACCTTTCATAAATTGCCAGTTATATTTAAAATATGTTATCTAATGTGTCTAATGGATGTATTTGATCATTTATTCTTAAGAATACAATAGAAATAGCATTCCAATATTTTCCATTTTAAGTACACAGTGTATTCATTTTGATGATGCATTCATGACCTTACACAACTATATAGTAGTCACTCATTGTAGCACAAGAAGTTCATTTAATTAAAGCAAGATAAAGTGACACCTACACTAGGGTGAAAACACTATGATTATACTTTATCATAACACTGAAGAAGATGTAAAGAAAGTGGTACCTTCTTTCTTATTTTTGTCTTCTTAAATTACCCATACTGAGATAGTAGGAAAGTGTTGCAGATTTTCATTTTTGTCAACATTCTCATGTGGTACAAACTAGTGACACAGATGGAACAATTGGAAGCTGGCAACAGAAGCTTTTTTTTTTTTTTTTTTTTGCTGCTGCCCCCCTTTGGCTGAGCTGCTCAAATGTTCTAGAGGAGCAGAATGTGGTGACCCAGGAGCTGGAACACTCAGCTCCCTAGCTGTCAGTCTCCCCTGTCCCGTTTTATTGTTTGTTCAGTGTGATATTAAATATCACGTTTATGGTAGTATAAGTATCTCAGATATTTTTAATGGGACTATCAAACAGTCACATACTAAAATAAGAATAACATCTAGTTATTTTGCTGTTCATTTTGCCTTCAGCAAAAATTCATTTTAATAAATTTAATTGCAATTTGTGCAGTAAGTCATATGGAATAAAACAATAGCATGAAAAATACCCTGCAGTGTTAATTCATTTGAGAAGCAAAAATACTAAGTCTGAGTTCTTCAATGTGCCTCATGTACATTTCATTGCTGTAAGCATAGGATGCCTTGCTACTGATCCTTTGCATCTACATTGAGCTTTAATATACAAAAGGAACCACTACAGAAAGCAAGCTACTAATGTAATTTTCTAATGGGCTTAGATTGTCATGGAACAAAGATTCACTGAGAGTACTTAAATAATTACGGGATGAGACACTACATTGTTATAGGTTTTCAAATATACTTTTTAAGCAGTTACCCTGATTCCTGAATGAGGTGGAAAATCAAGAAAGAAAACATTGTATGTTTATTTTGTAACTAGCTAATCAAAGATTGCTTTTCTTTTTTTTTTCCTTTCAAAAACTACATGCAGAAGGCAATTTTATGCTGTAATTTATCTTTGATAGATGGTGTATTTAAAGTAGCTGAAAGCAAATAATTTGAACATGTAGGAATTAACATTCTGATCTCACTAAGGGGTTTGCATATGCTGATTCTCATGATCTAGATGTGGCTCTTAGCAGGTATGAGATCTTGTTTCAGTTGTGAAGGATAGATGTTACACTTTCCTATGTTAATTTGAAATGAAATGCCAGGAGATTATACAAAACTGCTTCTACTACATCCAGATTTTGGTGGCCAAATTTACTACAAAGGAAATCTGCAAACCTTCCCTTTGGGAAGGCAAGTTGAAGAATCGTGAGTAGTTATATATCCTACCCAATCTTTAGCCTAAACAATATGAACTGGATATTATATGATTTAGATAAAATTTTATGATAGGTGATGATGTGAAGTCCCATTTTTCCTACAGTGATTTTTGTTTAATGCTTATTGTGGAAGAATTTATGACACCACAGGGACTCTGTTGTGCTTAACCGATTTCCTCACTGACAGTACAGCTCCAGTATGAATGAATTTTACCAATGTGTGGCATGAAATTGCTGCTCAGCTCCCCTGGAATCTGAGTCAAAAAGTCAAGAAATGCAAAAGGCAGTGTGTTGTCTTTTTTTTGCTACAGAATGCTCCAGCCATGTAGCTATATTTTATGTGTGTATGTTTTCTACCAACTTATTGAACAAAACAGTCTTGAATTGCTTCTTCACAGGCATCTCCTAGTAAGAGCTAGGTTGTGGGAAAAGTGTACATTAATGCCTGTAGACACTAAGATATGAAGCTGGATGTCTAGAGCCAGATATGCAAAATTAGTGTGAAGTCTTCTGCTTTGATTTTAGGCAGTAGCTCTAACTTGGGTATGAACCAATAAATAAGCAATAGTATGAGAGTGCATACTTCTGGGGGGGGGGGGGGGGGGGGGGGGGGGGGGGGGGGGAGTATTGAAAAGGACTGATTTAGAGAATATTGAGGCTTTTTAGGCTTTTTAGTCCTTTGATATTTTAGGTATGTTAATTCCTAAATGCCTATGTTTACTTGCTGGTATCATTAATATATTTTAGACCACTTTCAATTATATATATGGGGAAGAAAAGACTTGATATTATGTAATAGTCCTGTGCCTTTATTGCCAGTGAACCCAACTTGCTGAACTCTTAATTCTTGTTCTTGTTAAAAAGTGTAACCTAGAAAATAACTGAATTGTTTTGATGTAGGAAGCTGCTAACAGGATAAACATTGAAGTTACAAATGGCTAATCTCAGAAGAGGGATTACCTTTCTAGTACTGACTTTCTAATAAAATCTCAAATTTACAAGTTTATGATGGCAGTATCTCAATAAGAACATATGAACCCTCGCTCCAAAACTCTGTAGTTGTGACACTGACAATACACTAAATTAAATTGCTTTGTACTGTTTAGCTTAATTCTGAAGTATTTTCTAATCTTTCAGCCACTCAAGTTGATCTTGCTTGAGAAAAATACAGCATCTCTGAGTAAAGTGAGATTAGGAATTTAAAACTAAATGATGTTTCCTACTCATCTAAGGATGAAGTAGTAAGTAATTGCAGTTTAGGTACTTTTTTTTTCTTTCACCCTTTTATTTCTGTGGGTAGACCTTGAGTGAACAACTAAGCCTTTCTGAAAGGGCACTGATAGCTATCTGGAGCCATTTTAAGGCTATTATTGAAGAAAACATATTTACTTTGACATCCTAAGCCAAAGTATGCTTAATAATTGCATTTTAAAGTAACTTACAGCTGTGCCATCATGTTATTGCAGTCTTGGCTCCTGGGTTAACTCATCCAGGTTATATAACAGAATAAAAGGATTTTTAAAACACTCTCTATTGTGCTATTGAAATAGAAAATATTTTCAGTAGTTGTCAATCAGTATGTGGATTTGTGAGAAGGGTCCGACTATGCAGAATGTTTCCATGAATTAAAATAGAAATTTGTTCTTGGAATGATCCAGTAGTTTATTTTGTTTTTGTTTTGTGTTGTTGTTTTTTTTCTGACTAATTTGAAGTAAATTAAATTAATTTTATGTTGCCAAGAGGGTTGTGTTCATGTTAGTGTGATAGTCGACATCCCATACTGGTCACTTCGTGACTGTGGTACTCTTTGAGCATCTGTGCTTTACAGCACAAGCTGTGGTCAGAACCTGTTGCTTCTGCATTGTTGTGAAGTCCCCAGAAATGTCCAGAATCTCTATAAAGTAATTTGCTGTATCAGAGCACACAATGCTATAGCATTTATTTTTGAATTACTACATAAATGTGAAGCTTATTACAAATTAAATATCAATGAAAACATCTACCACTTCTAGAAATGAGCAATTTTACTCTAATAAGCCTTTTTGAATGTATGGAAGCACTATTATAGCAGTTAAAATAACTGGAAATATATGACTATTGCTTTTGGTACTTAATGTGCTAGCAGTGCTTTTCATTTAAATTCATAATGCATATTTATGCAAGTCCTCAAAAGAGTTTTGTTTGGAGTAAAGCATCTATTTTGTGATAAAATATTCACTTGAAATTGAATGAGAGAAGTCTGGAATGAAATATACATTAAAATTTACTGGAAGCTGAGTTTTGAAGTAGTGTGGTTTGAGCAGAAAATGAAGATGTACTGGGCCAGTGACCTTATAAGAGGAAAAGGAAGGAAAAAATTAGAATGCAAAATATTCTCTGAGTAATTGACCATTTGCTTCCACTCTTTCACCCCACTAGCCTTACCAAGTGCTTTCAAAATGATACATAATTGCTGTTTTTACTTCCTTTTGGTACAACTTGACATTAATGTATTCAATGAAATTGCATATTATGTGCTAAACATTCTCTGTCAGTGGTAAAAAGAAAGATAAAAAACCAGAATGTCAAAATATAATATCAGTACAAAATACAGCATCAGTTTCTGCATTTTGAAAAAAAAAAAGTATATGTTTTAGTATATTTTGTTGAACAAATAGCTTTCCAAGTTTTCATTATTGTTTGTATTTCCTGTTAGACTGAGCTGTTTTAGTAAGCATTGGGAGGAAGAAATGCAATTAATTAAAAATAGTCACAAAAGAAGTTAGTATCTATGTACTCTTGTTCTTGTAATCATGAGAACTTCTATGACATTAGAAGAATTGTTTCAGAAAATGAGTTTCATCGGAGTAGAACAGTCAATACCAGTCAGTTTTGATGAGCTCATTCTGTATTAGAAATGAATTAATATTTTACATTTCAAAGACTAAAATAAGAGATGGAACCACTTTGCTATGTTATTTCTTTGTGTTGATCTCCAGAAAAGAACAGATTTAGGCTCTTTTGAGGAGTTTTGAGAAACTAAGTTATACTTCATCTTGATGTATTCCAATGGAGTGAACTAGGATGAGCTATGGCCTTTTGGTTTCAGTGAAAGGGGAGATAAGAGGCAAAATGCCACTTTTTGTTCTCTTCACTCCAGTTCTGTGTGGATGTGCTTTTGGCTCCACGGCTGTCTTGTTTTGCAAGGTCAAATTCTTTGCCTCATGGAAATAGCTGGTGACGTAAAGCAGGGCATCTAATTGTTTTTCTCAAAAAAAGAGTGCTTGTTTAATTTCATGCTGCAGCTAACTGCCTCACTCCAAATTTGAGTTCTGCCCAAGTACCTTAAGATGTTTGTCTAAAGCTCATACAGTCAACCTGAAAGCTGCCTGGGATGTACACCTTGTGAGCATGAAAACAGACATTAGGATCATCCTCTATTCTCTTCTGGTATAAATATCTCTGAGAACTGTTTTTTCATGTGAATACTGCCAACCGTCTATATCATAACAGCAAACATGTCTTTATTCTTACATTGCAATCTTCCACTTAAGATTTTTTTGGGCCGAGTTTAAAAGGGAACCTCCTCTCCTTGGTCATCAGCCATGATAAACAAGTTCTCATTGGTAAACAGAACAGCACACAATTGGATCTCTGAAGGAAAACATCAAGTGGTTCTACACTCCCAATTGAAATCAGTGGTACAAATGTAAATCTGTAAAACTAGACAGATTTATTACAATCTTGTTTCCAAAACAGATTGTGCAAAGGCTTTTGCAATTTTGCATGCTGGTTTCACCTTGATCTCCTGACATCAAAAGTATTGAATGTGTCTTTGTCCTTCAGGCAAGCTTGAACAACATTTTGTTCAGACTTAGCTTATATTTATTTTTATTTATTTATTTTTAATCAGGTAGCTTTAGAGATTTAAATTTTGGTTTAAATATTGTAAGTTGATCATAGACTTAAGTGTATAAAAATATAAATGACAGTTTTCTCAATGTGAACATTTGGTTGCTTAGCTCTTTTGCCTTTGCTGGAAGCTGAAATGCTGTTCCACTGATCATTGTAATGTTAGTGTTTCCCACTGATATTAATGATTTTAGCATTACCAGGGTTTATAAATTTTTGCCAGTTATAATTTTTCCTTGATTATTTGCATTTGTGGGGGTCATTTTGTCATGCTTGACATTTATAAATATATATTTCATAGGTTTCAAGTAACCTACCTGCATGAGACTAACTGTGGTCCATAATAAGTAATGTGATTAGACAGTTATCTTTTTGTAAAGTTAGAATAGGCTTATGATTATAATTAAATTACAATTTATGGGATTGCTATTAATATGCAGTTTATTTAATGACTGCAATTGGCTAGATCCATTTTTTTACCACTAAATGGCTAGGATGAAGGATAGATACTTTTCTAGTATTCTTGTCCCCTTGATTTAGCAGTGCAATTATAGATGAGGCTCAGCACCTTCAAACTGTATTACTAGATTGTGCCCAAGCTGAGGTGAGGCTGAAAAGCGATACTATGTGTGTATGACTGCTCTTGGATGTCTGTTGTCATGAGAAATAATTTAGAAATAATTACTTTCCTGCTCCCTTATAAATCATTTGATGGAGTAGGATGCCATTAAAAATACATTAGCCTGTGGTCTTTTAACCTGATGAAAGGAGATAAAAAAGATGAAAGACCATCTTTCATTTCCTCAGTGAAGATCTGAGATAACACTTAAACTATATACAGTGTGTTTGTAAGTGGTAGACATCCCACATTGTGTATGATGCAATCTTACATGAAGCATGATAGATAAGCTGATTTTGTGAGCTGGACGTAAGCTTTTGGTGGAAGAAGTATTTCTGGTTGTCAGTGAGGTTCAAATAATTCACCTGAGCATTTAGTGTTTTTAGAGGTTTCTTGGTGAAATATAGAAACTTCAAAACCAGAGTATTTTGTATTCTCATGAGAAATTTCCTTCTTGAAGTGATGTATTCCAATACAAGATTGCCTTCATACAGGGTTTTGAAGAATGAAGAATTGTAATATATGGAAAAAGCATTTATTTGCGCTAATCTATTGCTGTTTGGACTGGTCTAGATGGGTATTTTCTCCTGCACATGAAGCTGGTCTGGCTTCTTGAGGCCAGTGTTATCAATTTGCTTACAGACTGCAACTCATCTGGTTCCATCTAACACTCACAGGCTAGATCATAGTTATACTATTTCTGTGCAACTCTACCACGCAAAACGTAATAGAAAATAATTTGCTTCCTACCTTAACTCATTGTGTTATGTCTGAGTGTGAGGCAAATGAAAGACTCATTCAGGTTTTTTAAAAATCAAGATTCTCAGTTTTAGGTTCCAGTAGGTGTGCGCTATTTTTTCTCCTAGTCCCTGTGAAAAAGTAGAAATGGAATAGACACTTGTTTATTCAAACATAATAGTCCTTAAGAGCAAAGTAATACTTTTGACCATTCACTTGTTCTTGTTTGCTTTATTTTGGTAACTGCTCAGTTGGTTTTTTTGGTACCATGTTAGAGCAGAAACTTCTTCAGGCAAGAGCTTTGATGGACTACCAAATATCAAGATTAAGTACTTGTGTTACAACATTACAGTTTCAAATTCCACTTATTGTAAAAAGTAACTAAACCTCTCATAGTGTTCCCTTCCTGTGAAGTACAGGTGAGAGAGTCTCACAGGAGATGATCCTAGGATCTGCTTATCCTACAGATAAGTTGTTACAAAGAAGTTGTTTGCTTGCAGTGTTTCTCCTAAGAACTATAAATACAAGAGGAATGTAGAATATAAAGGGAAAAAAGTTGGAAGCGGCTTTATAGTTTTTTAAGATATAAAAAGGATTTTTTTTAAATGTTGCCTTCTAAGAAATAATTGCTTTATATTTAGAAAACCTCAGTGTCTAGGGAACAACGTTACTTGTGATACTTGAACTTTAATAACAGAAAATTGCAGGTTTTGATATAATACAATCATTAGGTGATATTCAGATAGCATTGCTTTGCTACTCAACAGCTTCAAAGTCAATGCCAATCATTTGATCCTGGAGTGAATTTACTTGATAAACTGCTGTGTTCCTCATCTGCGGAAAGCAATACAGACTGTTGACAATATTGGTTTTAATGCTGAAAGGCTGAAAGACAATATTGCAAGGGAATTTGCTCTTTTAAATACCAACCTAAGCATTAAAATTACACCTTTACTGAATATTAGTTTTTGAAGGGAATCAGAGATTAGCACTTATTCTGTTTGAATTAAGTTAGTGTGTTGTAGAATGTCTGGGAAGTATTTACTGAAGTAACTGAGGGAAAGGGTCAACAAGTTGTGCACATGTTACTTTACAAACAGGAAGCACTCCTGACCTACCTGTCCTTAAGGTATGTTGTTTTTCATGGAAAATGCTATTGATAACAAGGTTTCTGAGGATAGTGAACTTCTTGAAATATGGAAACATAGCTCCGGGAAGATCACCTTGAAGGTGGACTGTCTTCTGTTGCCTGATGTTAATTGCTTAATGAGATCTTGCGTGAAGTAGGATAGTATGTGGCATCTAGGTTTTACAATCACTGATTGTGTGTTATAGTAAATGCCTGTGTGTTATTCGGGTGGCTCTTATAAAAATGCTATCTGCTTCCCTATAGGAGCACTTCCAGGATCAGAATAACTCAATATAAATTTATCTCAATATTAATTTACTGTGTATTTGTTCATATACAGCTACATAATTTGCATTTTTAAAATTATTATGTAGGATGGCAAAAATAGGAACGCCATCTAAAGTTTAATACATGTTTCACTGCCAGCAAATGCTAGTTTATAAAGCCAGGGCTTAAATACTGATACTTCTATCCTCATTTTGTAGTAGCTTTTTCGGTGCTGATTTCTCAGACAGTGAATGCAACAAAGGGCTTCTTGGTTGGCAATGAATGTTTTCTTCTAGACTGATCATAGCAATGGGATTCATACATCTCTTCTTTCATTGAGCTATTCCTTACCTCCTTGAATGATCCAAGTTAGACCATAGATAGATTAATCCAGCATGCCCTGCTCCTGCGATGATGTGGGATGCGATTCTGCACCTTCATATGTACACACTATGTGTGTGCGTAAAGCATCCCTAGTATTTTTTTTTTCCGTTATCCTGTATTTTTCTTAATTATGTTATGAAAATTTGTTATCTTGCAAGCTAGATTTCTAGGAAAAAGTTATTCACAGCCAGAGTATAATCTCTTAATTTGAGTGCAGCCACTGAATAAAATAAACCACAAATGAAGGATGAGTAAAGTGCTGGGGGAACCAGTGGCTGAGTCAGCTCTGAGCAATTCCCTATTTTCAGAAATAATGCCAATTAATCAACTTGTTCAGTTGTACATTGAAGTGTTAAGTCATAGTAATAGACACCTTAAGAGTATGCACAGTGTGAGACAGTGCCTGTGGGAGACCAAGAGCATGAAAGAAGAGAGTAAGGATTATGGCATAGTAGAATCACAGGGTAGCTGTTCTGCTTTGAGACTGCTACCTTCATGCACATGGACGACTATGTCTAACGAAGGAATGAGAGTTATAAAGCAGCGATAATTTTGAATTATCTAACTTTTAGGATGTACGTGTACAGATCATTTCTAGCCTTTTGGATGAAGCTTTTCATTACATTTTAACAAATTTACTACAAGTGGTGGTAGTGCTAAACGTTTCACTGCAAAGTGGAACTAAAATTTTGGAGATGAGATACTGTATTAAAATGAACAGTGACAAACAAACAGAAAGTAACCAAATAAATTTAAATTTTCTACCTTATCAAACATTTGCTGAAAGTCTTTATATGACTATGCTTAATGAAACTTTGTTATAGATGGAGTGTCACGCCAGTGTGCAGCAGCCATTCTTCAAAAAAACCTGTGTATTTCATAAAAATATTTCTCTGAAAAATGTATTAAAAATCAAATAAACCATTCTATAATGGACATATGTGAGAAGTACACGATCTTCTCTCCCTTCCCCCCTGCAGAAGATAAGACTGCAGTATCAGTGTATACTTTCATATTAGTTAGAAGCTTCTCAAACTTTCACATGAGTCTTAAAGAACCAGGTTCTTCAGAAATCTTGGTATCACCTGGTATTTTTAAGTTTCTAAAATACAACAGTTTTGTTCTTTACAGTAATATTTTTGGCAGATTTTTGCCTTTTGCTATCTGTTCTGTAATTAATTAGTCCTTATCACCTAATTAAACAGTATCAGAAGTAAAGGAATAGTTAAGTGATTTTCCTGATCCAGCCACTGGAATTTACTCTTCATAAATCCATTCATTTATTCATTTATTTGTTTAAAATCAGAACATGGATTTGAAAGTACCAAACCTTAGTTTACTTAGGAAACAGTCTATTTCCACTAAAAAATGGACAAGATCAACATTCCAGTCAAAATCTGGATACTAACATTCTCTATCATAAAGTACATGTATGTGATCGCAATTTCTCAAACTGAGTAATCAAACCATGAAACAGGAACACAAGCTAAGCAGACAAGTTTTACATGAACATTCAGATTTATTTCAATTTAGGAGCACTGTTACCAAAACCAGCAAATGCTTCAGAGCCTGAGTTCAGCTGTGTTTGCTGGTTGATGTACAAGTACTCTGTATGTTTGCAGAAATACTAACAGTGTGTTTTTGGGGATTTTTTTTTTTTTTTGCCTGGAAATTGAGATTTTTTTGTGTAAGGATTTGATGTGGAAAAAAATACACATAGCTTGATTGTAAATGCAGAAATTAATGTGATAAAGTAATGATTGCGTTTAGAAACCAGTAATTTTTTCAGTGACAGCACTTCTTTCTTTGCTCTCTCTCTCAAAAAAAAAAAAAAAAAAAAAAACCTATCAATTTTCAGGATGTGTATAATAAATTTCTTATGAAATATTGGAAATACTTATTAATTATGGTTTAATGGTAATTATCTGATTACGTAGAAGAAATGCTGTAGTGAGTTTTGCAGCTTGGAATATAAATAATGCTTCCATATCAGGCTGAAAAAAAAAAAAGACCATAAAAATAACCTTTTTGACTATGTAGCATTAAAAGAGGAATATGTGGATAGAATATTTTCTGGTGCACGAAAGTCCAGACTGTGAAAGTATTCTCTATAGATATCTCATATTTCTTTGTGGCTTGACTGCTTTCTGTGTTGGATTTAATGACCTTTTTTATGTAGATCTCTGAAGTCTTTTCATACTTGGTTTGTTATTGTTTTTTCTTTTTCCTGGTTTGTGCAAATAGTTGTAGACTCCCTACAGAAGTAACAGCAAATGTCTATGTTGAATCCAGTCTATCAAATTTCCAGAGCAACATGTTTTTTCCCAGCTTGTGCAGATGGATAGCAGTCACATGCTCAGACATAAGTGTGTGTGTGTAACTATGATCACATTTCTTCTCTGTTGTAGAGCAATCGTACTGGTCTGTAGTAGTTAGCAAATGTTTGTGCTATAAATTGCAGATAATTGAACTTATGGATGAACTTTATTAATGTGTTCATTATGAAATACTTTCTAATGTGTTGGGTTTTTTTTTATATACCTGTCTTTAGCTTAAATAATTTGAGCTGGTACAGGAACATAAAGTAGATGCTACTTCATAGTACACTAAATTCACTGTATTTGAACAAATCCAGTGTTGAAAAGTTGAGCACACTCTATTATGTCAGGCATGCAGTGGAATGTGTTTTATAAGTATGTCCGTTCATGAGATGTTTGCATTTTCTCTGCTTCACTTTTAAATCAAGCTAGGCAGCCACAGGACAGAGAATGGAGCTAGTCTTAATCATACTCATGCTGCTCCCACAAGTTATCTCAGCATATAGGTTCTTCATTACAGGTCTGCAGAAAAGGTAACCTATATCTTGTGCAGCTCCCTTAAATGCAGAAATTAGCATTTTTATTCTTTCTTCTCTCCAGGGCCATGGTGCAATTTGGTATTTCAAATGGTACTTAGGGTAGGAAAAATATCAGTAATTACAGTTCTGATGTGAGCACCTATCACCTTAAGTGAAGTACAGAAACAGATAGAAACAATAATGCCTAAAGCTTACTCTTTTGAGGCTTCTCTTTTTGTAAAATTGTATGATTGTTTCAGGTTTCAATATTGCCATCGTTTTTGTAGTCAATGAGAATATAAAATCAAAACCAAAAAGAAACCAGAAACACTGTTCAAGCATAAGCATTTTTGTTCCAGAAATTCATCTCTGTTTAAATGATAGAATTTAGTCTCTATAAGCATTTGATAACTAATAAGAAGCTCACTGTGCACAAATACTATTTTTTTCTTGTATGGTTCATTTTGCAATGTTTTAAATTGAAGAGACAGCAATGTACGTCAGTGAGTTTTGGTGAGGAGAGCAACAATAAAATGGAAACCAATACTGTGAGTCTTCATGTCAGTTTTCAGACACCTGAAAAGTGGTGTCGTGGTTGGTAGGTGCTCTTACTGTGCAGGTATTCATGGCAGCTTTTTCAGATGCTCTGTAGGTCAAGGTAGAGTGAAGTGCCTTCTATCTTTTTGTCTTTTGGAGAGGGAAGTGGAAGGTTATTCGCAATGTTATTGACTGACCTGTGGTCATTCTGTCTGGTTATTTTCTCAAGTCCTTAATGTAGTTATTTCTGTTTCCTGGCAGCTTATATTTAAACAAAGAAAGTCTAGAAAGTATAGCATTATTTAAAAGTAAAATAAAACTAGAAGTGTATGTACATAAACTGCTACAGCTTTTGGTCCACTGTACATATAGAGAATAATGTTACATCAGGAGAAACTACAACCCAAATACATTTGAAATTGTCTTTAGTGAGGTGCACTGACACACAAACTCTCACATTTGTGGGACAGGAATATTCTTGACCTCCTGCTATAATGCAAAGATATCTCATAGTGATGAAACTCCAAAAGCAGCCCACGGAAGTCAACGAAGCTTTAGGTAGTCAATCTGTCCTTTTATTCAGCTAATCCTCTGTTCTGACATTTCTACCCTTTTTAATTATGAGGCTAGAGAAAACCAAGGAGTCTTTCTGTCATCAGTTTTATGAGACAGATAAAAGACCGAGACAGAAATATTTTGTTGGTCAAGGTTGCTTTAACAGTTGTTAGTATTCCACAGAAACTCAGAGATTAAAGTGGTGCAGCCTTGTAGTGTGATGTCGTGAATCAGGCTCCTAGTCGCACTCTTTTTTTTTTTAATTTGTACAGAACATGACTTACTTGCATTGGCAGCATTCCATATTGCTAACACGAGCCAATTCACAGATCTTTCTCCCTCTATTACTTTCTTTGCTATGAATAACGTGACTGTACATCTTTAGTATTTGGCAATGTTCTGTTTCTCTTCCAGTCCCAAACAAGAAAAACAAGCAGAAATAACAATTAGATATTAATAGCATAGAATATGAAGGATGGTAAAATTATTCATTGGTTCTGTCTAGGAAAATAGAGATCTTTGTTCAGTAGTCACAACTTTATGAATCAATTGTTTGATGGAAAATTAATCTAATTGTTTTCTTTGGAAAAGCAGTTGTTTGACATTCTTTTATCTTGATTAAAATCCAGTTCTTCTAAATACAAGAGAAACTTAAATTCTTTCATAGGAATAGCTAAAAGTGACTACCTCTTCCCTATGTGTATGTTTAGTTAGGCGAAGGGCATAGTATTTTCACATGTGCATGCAACAGTGGAACCTAATTATATTAAAAAATAGAACTGAATGAAGAGTTAGCTCAGGGTATGAAAAAAGACCTTTCACTTCTTCGGCTAAAATACACTCACAGAAAATTAGTCATATCAAAAATCTTATTTACAGTGTGGATGTGACATCCTGCTGTTATTTAAAGTCATGGATTGTCATAGCAGTGAGTATTCCTTCGGTTAGACTTCCAGATAACAATTTGGATCATTAAAAATGACGTGAGGATTTGAGGACTTCATTTCTCCAATTCAGGGCTGCTTTCTGCAGTGAATTTTCTAAATAAGAGTGTACGAATGTCAGCTTGCTTTGTGCTATCTCCAGTAATGCTAAGTCCTTGTGAGAGTGCCTTCCCACTGACCCACAGACTAGGTTTTTTTGTTTGTTTTTGATTTTTATTAATATGATCCAGTAGGACCATATTGATCCTGTTGGTTTTCAAAGGCAGTATGTTAAGTAATCCTTACAGACAGTTAAGTATTATGATTTGCTTACCATGATGCTTCACAGCACAGGACTCATTATGTTACCAGTTCCCAGAGATATAATGTAATTGACAACAACTGTTTGCATTAAATTAACTTTGTATCTACTACCAATAAGCATAGCTGTATTTAAATAGGATTTGATCAGATTTTAGATATCTTCACAAGAGGATTTGATATTTTGCATACTTTCTTAGATTCTGGTGCTGTTGCTTGGTGTTGTGAAGTTGAGACCTTCTTTTTATTTATTTAATTCCTCCATCACTGTTTACAGACAGCTAAAGGCTGTGCAGAAATATCCATCCGGTTAGAGGTTTCATTACATCATTAGCAATCATCTTTCATTTCACATTTTCTCCTAATTGATATAGCCTTCATACTGCCTTGTTCTGACATGAATTAACACTGAGTTGGGTTGAACATTATAAAATCACTTTTCCTCAGTCCCCTGCATAGCAGCTATTTGTCTTGGTGGTTTTGAGGCCTTCCACTGATTATGTAGACTTTATTGTGACTTCCAATGTGCTGTGTAAAGAACTTCTCTTGTTTGTTAATTTAATTATCCAAAGAGAATAGTTAGTTCATATCTATCCACTTTTCCCATGTCCTGACATAATTTATCTTTTATCCTGAAATGCTTTAGTTTATTCATTTGTTCCTTGTATGGGAAACTTTTCCCCACTTTTGATAGTCCTTGTTGCCCTTTGGATTTTCTCTGTTTCTTATATTTTCCTATGTACTATTTGTTATCTTGACCACTGCTGAGTGTTGAGCTGATGTTTCATAGAGCCACATATCATAATCCAGGAATGATCTCACTTTGACAACGCTGTGTCCATCCAATTGGCCTAGTGACATTTCACCATTCTTAACAGTCAGCCTTTATCCTTTATGTACCAAATAACGCAGTAGCATTGGCAAACTGTCACCCAGCCAGCTCCTTTCAAATAGAAAACATTTTTTTCTAGACTTTCTCCCTGTTTCTAATCATGTGCCTAGAACAGACTTTAAAAACATCTATAGATGTCCAGATCTGACACATTTTTTTCCTCCATGGAAATAGTGTTTATCATTCTTCAGTCCTTAGATGCCAAGGCTGCTTAAAGCAAAGGTTTATACGCTGCAATTTAGTAATTTAGTAATTTAGTAATTTAGGCAGACACCATCTGGTCCTGTTCTTCCTTCATCTAACTTCTCTCCAAGATGTCCTTCCGTGCCCATCATTTTTCTTAACTTAATACTCCAGCCTACTGAACTACTTATTTGGTGTTGGTTTTGTTGTTGTTTGTTTGTTTGTTTGGGAGTGGGTTTGTGTATATGTTTCAAATAGAAAACCTATTTCTGGTGAGTCACGTCTTTGCTGAATTGAGTCACAGTGTCTCCTGTTTCCTCCTCCCCTTATTCTAGTAAGATGAGTTGTTGCTATTGACAGGGCATCATTAGCTCATGCTAGAGAAGTGTGTAGCACTCATCTGGGAGAAACTGTTCTATTAGTTATTTAAAATTCTTCAGAAGTTAAGACTGTCAACAAATTTTACTGGTCATATATAATACAACCTTTTCACTAAACATAATTTTTATGATGTTTTGTGGCATCTAGAGGCCTTTAAAACTGCATGCAATGTATTTATATCAGAGATCACAGACTTGATGCTGCAATTCTTGGCTCCTAGTTTTTTCAGGTTGGTAGGTGTTGAAGCTTTTTCCCTAACTAAGGAAAACATTGTATTCAAGTTCTGTCATTGCTTCTTTATGCAAAGTGGAAAAGCAGTGTCAAGCTTTTATCTTTACTTGTATAGTTGTGTTGAGGCTAGAAAGCAATCGCTAACATAAAAACGACTGATTTCAGATGTATTTCTTTTTGGTAATTTTTGTTTTAAGTCTCTGTTTTGAGACCAAAGAAGAAAACTAAATACTATTTAAAATATTTTAAAATATTTTTTTACTGTTTTTGAAAAACTGAAATCTTCTGCTGGATTCAAAATTTCTATGGGATTTTTTTTTCAGTTTATCTCAAATTTATCTCAAATTATTTAGATTCTAAATCTCATGGCAAGGTTTGATAGGCTTGGAGACATAAGCAGTTTACAGTGCTAACAATGATAACCATGAGCTACTTTAAAGGCTGTATCAATAAATATATTTTAACTTCATAATTAAAAATAAGACAAAAAGGATACTTTCTTAGGTAATACTAAGCAGACTGTATTTTGACAGTAGTTTAGCATTTCTCTGAAACAAGCCAATGAAAGAGAGAAAAAACAAATGGTCTGATAGGCTAAAAATATCATTGTTATTGTTTTTTATTTTAATAAGTTCTTATAATTATTAAATTAAGATTTACAACTTTTTTTTTTTTTGTAAAATCTTTCAAAATTTGTCTTTTAGAAAAAGGTAATAATTTGCAGAATGAATTATGGTGTGATAATATGTAGCACTTTTCTAGCTGAATGAATCCTTTTCCAAACTTTCCACTCTATGTTTAAGCTACTTTTAACTCAGTAAACTTACAAGAACAGTTATGTTATGGGGAAATTGTCTCTTGACTCTTGTGTCTAACCAGCCATCTTTGTTAGAAGAAGTATCTTTGCTAAACAGCTGTGTAAAAATTTGGGATACTATTGTTATCAGAGGATTTTTTAAAAAAACATACCATTATGTTTGGATTGATAGCCTAGGAAGAGAATTTTGAATAGCATATAATACACTAGCTTTATCAACTGTCATGGCATGTCTGCCTCGTCTTTGTTTTTCAAAACAGCATCCAAATGATAATATATACTGGTTACTGCAGTAATAAATTTTGTAGCATCAGGAAAGTAGTCTTTTCAAACTAACCTGTAAGTTAGGCGGATGCATTATAAACCAGTGAGTATACTCTCACTATTTTTTAGAGAAGATATTATCAAGGGTTGTGCTGCTCACTATTTCTCTAACTTTATTATTTTCTAACTCTGTACTTATTATTCTCTATTATTGAAAAAGAGAATATCATTTTGAAAATAATTTATGTTGCAGTTCCTTCCCACAATTTAAATTTACAATTCTGTTTATAAACTAGAGCAAATCCCTTCCTTCTGTATGCCCTGTAATTTAGTGCAAAAAATTTTTTCTCCTTTTAAAATGTGACAAAAATTATGCTGTGGAAAATCCTTGAATCCATGACTGCTTCTGCTCAATCACCTCCTCTTCAGAGAGCCTAGGCACAGCCTTGCCATTATTCTTAGCATCCTAGCCCTGTCTGGGGATCAGTGCAGGAAATTTTTCAAAAAAAAATTTCAAACTAAAACTGTCTGTGTTTGTAACTCAGCAGAAAGCTGGTGTAAAATGGTCAGTCTTCCTGGCTGAGGGATGCTGCTGAAGGAGGGAGAGCATCCAGTTAACAAAGTTTATGGGCAGAGCTGGACAAACTAGTCCACAAAGCTTTCCTGAACTGCTGTTCAGCAAAATCAAAAGTCACACTAATGACCTAGTTTCAAATGAAGGCAGGCCACATTCACCTGAAATTTTACGGTATTATTCCTTGGCTATACTTCAGGTGATGGCAGATGTTGCCAGAATTCTGATGGAAGCTTTCTGGACAGAAGTTTATTACGGCTAACAGACAGAATTTTAAAATATCTGGAAGATTCTCAAATTTTGAAAAAGCTAACATATGAGTTTTCTAAACTTATTATGTTCCTGTACATACAGCAGAGTCAAAACTGAATTTAGTCCCATGCCTCCAACCATTATGATTTTAATGTATTCCTGTCATGGTTTTGTGATTTTCGGTTTTTGGTATTCCACATCATAACATCATGTAGTGGATGTACCTAGTTCTCAGAAGAGAAAGACTACTACATTCCCCACGGTACTTTTCTCCTCTGTTACCATTTTCCAGACGGAGGGAAAAGATAAAAGCTCGCAGTATAAAAACTTGCAAATCACGAGACCTCGTCCCTTTTTTCTGCCGTCTCTCGTCTTGGCAGCACCTCGCTCTCCAGCCGTCTTATCGTCGGTAGTAGAGTAAGGCCTACCTTGATTTTGGGACATTCTCTCTCTGTATTGGATTTATCAGCTTAAATTGTAATTATATTGTATTGTAGAGTGTTGTTTTGCATTCCGATATCTTATTTAGTAAATTAGTTTGTTTCTCCTCAGATTGTTGCCGCTGTTCTTTGCTCTCAGGGCCATCTCCTTACCCTTTTTCCCCTTTTCCCTTTCCCTGGGCCGTGGACCCGTGGATCCCCCGTCCCCTTTGTCATGGAACCGGGCCGAACGCCTGTAAACCGTTGACAATTCCTACTGAACTTTAATCCATATTTTGAAACCCTCTCCAGTTTTGAAATAAATCTCAAATTTCTATCATGTATTTGTTAGGCAAATATGATGTAAAACTTCGAGAGGAGGACATCCACTGTGGTTTTAATTCATAAAAATTGACAATTTAAAACTTCGATGAAAGCTGTAAATGTCACCCCGTTCTTAGGTTTGCAGTATTAGGACTTTTTGTGACTCTGGACGTAAGAATAACCTTATCTGAGGTCTGTTAGCACAATATTTTCTGTCTCTGACTGTTATTGTGCAAATTCAATTGTTTTGTGTACTTGCAGAAGTTTTCTTTTTCAGGTGTCTGTTTTTAGGACTGTCTATATTGTATTATAAGCTAACTTTAAACCAGTTCTTAGACCAAAATTATTAATGGTCTAATTTACTACCTTCATAGATTAACAGCTTTGCAACAGTACCTTTTCAGTACTTTTATCTCCATCAGGAAATTCAAAACTTCTAGCTCTCACAAGCACAGTTGAATACTGTGAAGAGACGTCCCCAAGGCTCTCTGATCTATGATATAGCAAGCAATAGAGAAAAGAAAGATAATAAAAGTTACCTACTAACATTGCAAAGATGGTTGATATTTTTCCTTACATATGAAAAGTCAGCTCAAGAGAGAAACTTGGCTTGGGTTAGAAAAAACTAAAAAAAAATAAATTCTCAAATAGAATTATTACTTCTCATCAAATGAATACTTTGTCATGACAGAACTGTACTTTAGAAGGTTAGATTGTTTCTCATATGAGTTTTTACTTGATACAGATGCACAATTTCATTTTTCTCACTAGGAGATAGAGAGATTATTGTTTGATGTATAACCAGATTCATTAGAAACTTGTTTTAAGGATTGCATTTGAGTAAAGAAAATGTATGGGAGACACTAAGAAAAGGTGCTGCTGTTACATTCTCTCAGTTGAGGCATTTTGTCTTTTACATATTCATCACTTTAGCATCTGATTATGTAATTTTTTTTATTTGAAATATAAAAAGCAGAATCCCACTCACCATCTTTTTGGTAGTCTTTGTCATGGGTAGACTTGAATGAGGTTTGCAAGTAGCTCTGAAGGTATGGAACTTCAGAGCCCTTAGACTATTTAGCAAATTAGTCTTATAATATCAAGCTATGTTCAAGCTTCTGTGTTAGAAATTGTGTTAATTCTGTAAGCTTTTGTTCCTCTTTTTATAGAAGGGTGTTTGGTAAATAAAAAGGATTTCTAGTAATTGTGCCAATCTCTTGAAAATGTTATGAGTAACAAAAGGAAATATGGTACTTAATAGAATCATGGAATCCTACAATTGTTTGGGTTGGAAGGGACCTTAACACCATCTACCTTCAACCCTCCTGCCATGAGCAGGGGCACCTCCCACTAGATTAGGTTACCCAAGACCCCATCCAGCCTGTCCTTGAACACTTTCAGGAATGGAGGAATTGTATGGGTTTGAGCTTTAGTTTTGCCTTGGTGATATTCTGCCTGCTCAAACAATGGGATCCAGTTGTATGGCAGGGTTGCTGTGGCTACTGTAATGTGAGATCCTGCTGGGGCTGTACATTTGCCATACTTTTAAAATAACACCGTGGAGCATGCTCTAAGTGGGCAGCGTATTCTGTGTGTGTCACAGCTCATGAAACTGTCAGCAGCATTGAGGATGGAAATGGTATTAAGTTCAAACTCTTGGACATAGCCAATTTCGGAAACTTTCATGTTGCAAACTCTTCTGCTTAGCCAAGGCGCTGAACAGAAGAATTAGCACGATGGTCCGGTCACAGTATACATATTGCCACAATTTATGGATGATTTTCAATAGGAAATCCAGAAATAAAAACTTAAATAAGAATTGACATCTACATTTTTGCAAATTCCTGCTACCTATTATGAAATAAATTATCTTGACTCTTTTCATGTTAGAAAACTTTTGATAGCTTTCAAAAGACTGTGAATTCAAGTTGCTTTTGCCCAAGACTAAACTTGATAAATTCCACATATGTATACATACATAACAGTGTTAAAAAAAAAAAAAAAAAAGTGCACATTGTGATCTTCTAGGCCAGTAAAGTAACTAAGCTAATACCAGGGCATGCTGTTGTACATAAAACCATATCATTTTCCAGATTAAACTAATTGGTATGTTCTGAACTTCTCCATGAAGGATGTGAAGTATACATGTGTATATTGAAATGTTGTAAGAATTATGCAATTATTTAAAATATATGTGTATGACACTTCTGTGTTGATAATGAATAGTGGTTTTTTAATGATATTGTATGGACTTTTGGAATATCTTTTTATTTACAACCACTAAACTCATTAGCAAAGTATAAAAAAAGGATCAAGTATTAGGACTGATGAAATAATTTCTGCAAGCTGAATGTTGTCATAAAATCATTAAGGTTGGAAAAGACCTCTAAGGTCATGTAGTCCAAGACACATTGTACAAATTAAATGTACAAAATTAGTCCGTTGAGATCCCTTGTGCTCCTAATTTATCATTCAATCCCAAATGTGCACTTTGTTTTGAACAAACAAACAAAGAAAAACCCTGAAGGGGCAATTCTTGAAAGTGCTGAGTGTACTGAGATGGTGAACACACCTTCCTTCAGGTGAAGTCACCTCTCAGAAGCTCACACATGCAGGCTGATGTGCTGGATTCTCCCATACAAAAAGTGCATGTTTCTCTTAGGTACGTCTGCTATGATTCCATATGTTGGGGAAGCTGTAAAAAAAAAAAAAAAAAAAAAGAAATCTTCTCCTTCACCTTGCTCTTTTCCCCTGAGTAATTTAATATAAGCCAGAAGCCTGTTGTAAACAGTAGTGTTTGCAATAGCTCCTAAATACTACCCTAGCTTAGGGTTACCAGAATGTCTAAACTGCACATTTCATACTTTTAACAGACTTTCATTGCTGAAAATTTTGAAGCGTTTTTGAAGAACTTGCTGTATTTAACATAGAAGACAGTCTAGCCATACTGAAAAATCCTGAACTTCTTCAAAAGAATCGCGTTTAGCATCCCTTGTAATGCAAGAAAGACTTAACATATACTGGGCTCCAAATTGAATTCTGCTAGCAATTTTCTTTGCACTTTTTTCTTCAGTTACTTATGTTTTTGATGCTATAACTTTTTTCTTTTAAATTATAATGGGATGAACAAATGGTAGATATAGTTCCACATATTTATCCTCTGGGTTGGTGGAAAATGAAATAATGGATAGCATTTTGCGATTATGCTACTGTCCAATTAGGTTTTAAATGGTGAAAAGCAGTTCAATATTTCAATAGGAATGTATATGCTAGTGTTAAGTGGGTGGAGGGGATAATTCTGATGAAATGAAATCCCTATAAAAGTCTGTAAAACTAATTAATCCTCTTGAAAAGCATTTGCAGTGTACCAGAGAATTTAGGTAGCTGCCTTGAGATTTCATGAACAAATTAAGGGGTATTTATTCTTTGGTGAGAACAACTCCAGAGAAAGGTTAATCACTATCATGATAAAGCAGCTAAGCAAACTTTATATTTCAGATATGGTTGTAATGCAGTGATGCCAGTAGACTTTGTGACTGCCAGAAGGGCCTTGTAGAAGATGGTGAATGCAAGTGTTTGTCCAATCATGTATAAATAACAATGTTTGCCAGTTTCTCTTTCCATTTGTTGATGGTACCAAGGCATCCAACTCTCATTTTGCAGGGCAGTGGAATGTCTGCTGTGTTTTGCTGAGCATATGACTATGCATAACTAAAGAGTACCTTGTGCATGAAGCTCTGATGCCCAAAGCATTCCCACTTAATTTTATGTTAAAAGGCAAATTAATAAAGGAACTGATAAGTTTGGAAAGGAAGATTATTCCAGTCAGCAGAATGATTGGAAGTAAATTGATTGATTAATTTAAATCCTGGAATAAGGTGCTTGAGCATGATATACATGAAGAGTTACTGCCCTACATTTTCTGATCCCTATCTTTGAGAATTAAATGTGAAGGCCTAATTCTCAGTCTCAAGGCTGGATACAAATCCTCATGAACCTGCTCCTGTAAAATTGTCTTGTCACTTTCCCCAAGCATTCAAAACTTTCAGCAAGGCCAAACTCACAAATCCCTTCCCTTAGCCTCCTGTTTCTGTGCTGGTGCTACATGCAGAGTTAAGCGACGTGAAAGTTTAGTAATGCAAGTCTTTTTCCAGCCTTCCTATAAATCTCCCTCTCTTACAGTGCCATATAAAATTTGTTGACAGAAGATTAAATGCACAGTTTTTGGATGCTGACTAACCACCATATAAAATAATTAATCATAAATACTCCCTTTCATTCCAAAAGACTAAATATACATTCTACATTGAAATGTTTTACAAATATTTGATACTTATTTAGCACATAGCTTAAAATTGATATGCTCACAACCCTAATGAGACTTCGTACCCATCTCAACAGTTACAACACTTTGTCCCAAGACTGTGTAGGACTGCAGGAGGGGAGGAAAGTCTTGCTCCTGGTAAACGAAAATCAATGACTAAGTGGTGCAAACTACCCAAGAGTGAATTTGAACAGCAGACAAAAGAATGTGCCAGCCCCTGGCACAGTTAGAGCATTGTGGGAATCCATGTGGGAATATGAGAGGTCCCCTTGCAAAAGATGGAGAAGTTGGGGGAGCATTAGACCCTTCTTCAAATTATTTCCTAGTCTCATTTTACTTAAATTTTTAATAAAATATAAGGTAAAACCCAAAACCTGAAGTTGTGAATGTGCACACGTATTGAAATGACAGTGAGTGTGCCTGTGGTTGCCTTGTCAATGAAGGATGTATCATGCTGTGCAGGGAGCCAAATGAACTAGGACAGAGCTGTGAGTGGTTTCAGTGGGATCACCTGTGCTAAGCAGCCTACTGAGTCTGAATCTTGATTCTAGTGGGTTTTTTTTTTTTCATCTAGGATTATTTTATTCATGATGAGAGATGGCTCCTCTCATAAGTCCCCAGAAGGTCTTTTGATAAGAATTTATGGACTCTTAGCTTGGTTAGATACCATCTGCTTAGGTTTTTCCTCCAGTCACTAGCAGTATCCAATTAATATTAGAAGGTGTTTAACTTCTGTCAGTTAACCATGGCTTTACTGACATACTATCAAAATTTGCCAGAATCTCTAACTGAAACTGCTGCTAGATTTTCCAATTTTAATGAAATCATTATGAAGAGATAACATGGTAACTTTACTTCCCGTATCAGTAGATTCAACTGCTGTTTCATCCTGATGCTTTGAACTTCATATTTTACAGTGGCTTCCAGCTCTTCGATTTATATGTGACTTTAAACATAAGTTTTTGCGTGCACCTCTGTTTTAGTTCTGTTTTATTTTTAGGCATATTTTCTCTGAAATTGGAAGCTGTGATGGTGCACTAAGGAGAGTGATTACATAAAAGAGCCAACTTGCCATAATTTCAGCATTTCTTTTCCTTGGGACATCAGTTAGGCTGCAAAATATGTAGCAATTTTTCTTTGAAACATGGGATTTCATCTTATCATCTAATTATTACTTATTTAGAAATAATTAAAATTAATTTGAAAACAGCGTTAATGATTTTTCACATAAATCAGCTGAATAACAGGAAAAGTTGATGCTGCTTTTCATCATTAAATGCTTGCTTCAGTTCTGTTTGATTTCTCAGTTTCATTTTATTATGCTGTTCAAACTACACTAGTGAAGTACATGAACCAAAACACATATGTAGCTTTTAGAAGATTGTTTCCTTAAAATAAATAAAATATGCATAGGGTAGATATAAACTAGTAAATGGAATTGTTTGATTGAGTTTATTTTTCACTTGTTTGTTTGCTTAGAGGATGCATATCAAAAGTTTTACATTGATTTCCTAATTATCATTGTTCAGTGTTACACAGAGAATAAATATATGTTCTTGTATATGGAGAATATACAATACGTACAATATACACTTACAATAGTATATTATATAAACAAATGACATACGGATAATTATGGTAACTCAAAGGAGTTCCAATTCAACAAATTATTACTTTGTGGATGTGCACTAGCATTTTTTTAAAACAATATTTAGGTTAATATTTTCCTCTCTAAAAAACTGATAAGGTCATAAAGAGAGAAGATTATCACAGGGATTGAAAGAGACTTCAAGAGATCATTGAGTCCAACCCCCCTGATAAAGTAGGTTCCTGTTAAAGAAATGAATTTTAGAAGTAGAAAAGAAAATTTTAGAAGTAGAAAAATAGAAAATAAATTTTAAAAAAGCATACCCTCATATTGTAATTTATTTTATCTGTTTCCATGGCTTGCTTTCAACAGTGAAAACATGCTGGCAGTTGAGTCTACTCTTTAAGTGGACCAAAGTAACTTAAAATTTGTGAATACTATTTTAGTGTAATACGGGTAATTGAAAAAGTATATAACCATGTCAGATTAATATTGGTGGTTAACTGTATATCATTTGAAAGGCTGTGTGTAGGAGTTGTGAGCAGTCTTGCTAGTGCTCAGTGTTGCCCTTCCCTTGTCAAATCTGAATATCAGAGGTCTCCTCCTGTTTCAGCCTCTCATCCCTGCTCTCCCTAACTGCAGTAGACCTTCTTCACGGGAAAGGTTGCCTAAGGTACGTCAGTTTAGTACTAAAGAAGAAGAACATAAATCTATTCCTTCTCTAGAATTTTAAGATATATTTTAAGTGATTCGTCTCATGATGATTTAACTGAGATTCTTCTCCTGTGGCTGCAAAAGTGTTAAACATCTCACTCTGTGTTTTCATAACCTAAAGTATCGTATTGGTCCAGATACTTGACGATGACAACAACAAAAACCAAACCTAACGAGCAATCTATGCTGGAATGTACAGAGTCTATAATATCCTAATAATCGATGATAATGCCAATTGATATGTTGTATCCACAGGAGACCAATCTCTTTCTACTGCTGTTCTAAACTGTGTGGTCTGCAAAGGTATGCATTGTGAAAACTCACAGTTAGTTTAGAAGTTTCAGAACTAGGTTTAAGTGGGCATCCTTGAGTATGTCCATGATGTTTTCAAGTTGTTAATCTCTGTTTCGTGTGTTTTTGTATCATTCTCATTCCTTCTCTTCTTTTTTTCTTCCAACCATCCGTTGTCACATCTTGCGTTCTTGATTACAGTGTGTGTAGTCATTACCACTGTGTGAAGGCAGTTCTACACATCATCAGGTATGGTGTCACATTTCTCTGTAAACATGTATGTGTGTTTTGAAATCTGTTCGGTGTTGTGCACTGTTATAGTGAGATTCTCTTTTGTTAGCCTCATTTCTCTCTCTTTTCCTTTTCCATTAGATATGACTTACCATTCTTGCATCTTTGGTTGTTTTTTTTTTGTTTGTCCATAGGTCATGTCCTGAACCCCATAAAGTTTTGCATGGTTTAACAGCTGCTATGGAGTTTCATTTTGAAGCACTCCTAAGCTCCTCAGTTAGTTTTTATTGCTTTTATTGTGACTGTGAACAGTTTATGTTAAATGCTTGATATTCAGCTGCAATGGTAAACACTGATGAATAAATAAATACCTTTTTTTCCCTAATAGTTTCAGCTCTAGGTATCCAAACCATCATTCATCAGTATTTCTGTGGCTTTCAGAATCATGTTAGGTACAGATTGGTACATGGCTAGCTGATTTTCTTTTCTTTTTGAGAAAGTACCAAGACCTTAAAGCTGCTCATTTAGATGCAGATTTTTATAACTTCCCAGTATGTTTCTGGACATCACTGGCTTGTAGCTTGATTAGCCTGTGTACTTTTGCACTTTAGCAGAAAAAAATTCATCAGAGCTATTGCAAATAAAGTATTGTTGGTGATGGTGGAAAACTATGTCTTGCAGTCTCTTTTTAGAAATAAAAGTTAATGTAATTAATGAATGTGTGTTCATGAGCTTATGCAAAGTCAGTATAAACATGTGTGTTAGACATTAATGATTTAGTTCTGTGCATTATCCTTAACATAAAGGTCTTCTGTACATGAAAATTACCAGTTCTGGAGCTGGTGAAAATGAATATCACCCATCTGATTCTGACAATGACACATCTCAGTCACCATTAGATGATGGCTTCTTGTATTCAGGCTTTGTTTTGAAATATCTTACAGCCCTTATGACTCTAGAAGCTGCAGCGTACCTAGGAGTATAACTGCTAGGGGGAAACAAAATCTTGTAAAATAAAAATGTTTCCTCTGTATGACCATTTCAGGGTTCTTCAGTCATCTCGAGATCTTCCATTCTTAACTGGTGTCTCTGCAACTAATGTTTAACCACACAATCATTTTCACTATGCGTAAACATAATTTATTCTCTGCTTAAGTTCCTCTTTTGTTAAATGAGATCAGTAGTAGGTATTTTGTCTTTTTTCCAAAATTCAGGTTGTAAAATGATGCTAGATATTAGTCACAAAAAAAAAAAAAAAAAAAAAAAAAAAAAGGAAGTGGCAAAGCTTTTTTTTTGTTGTTAATACTTGGGAAAAGATGAATTTGTGCACAGCTTTTTCTTGTACTGAGTGGTAACACTGAACTTACTGAGGTTGATCTTACAGAACTTACAGAGAAGCATTTAGGGTGTGCATTGCAATTAATAAGATGTGATCTTAAATAGCTGCAAGCTGTAACTTCGTAGCATTCAACCTTCAAGGTATATTACTGTGAGGTCAAGCCTAAATGAACTATCATTTCTTTCCTGTTATGTTCCAACCTGTATAATTACATTACCTTAATGGGTTTTTCCTATTATTAGTGAAGTAAAAGATGGAGGATATTAAATTAGATATTAATTGCCTCAATTAAGCCAATGTAAAAGGATCATGGCTCAGTTACGGCTGTCACATGGGATAACAGCTTTGTTATGACTACTGTAAAATTGCATTTTGCAAAAGTAAAAATATAATTTGATTTTCAAGAATTAAAAACTGATTTGTTTTGAACAGTGTGCTTCCTAGAGAAAGAGGAACTGGAAAAGTTGAAATAACTGGAGAAGCATAGAATGAATGAAGAAGTAGTTGAGTGACTGAGTCAAATTCTATTGATGGGCTCACTCAGTGGTTTTGCAGCATTCAAACTAGTAGAGACAATTTGGCACTATAAACACTACTCAAGTCATAACTCTGCACAGCATGCTTATTCTACTTAAACTAAGAGATGAATCTGCTTGCAGATTGATATATTCTGCTTTTAGAAGGGTTTTGTCGTTTCAAGATCACTCTTGAAGTTCAAATTTCTCCCTTTTTGATTTATGAGGATCATGTGGCTCCACCCTTTTGTTCTCTTTTAGTGTAACCTATAGTTTGTTGGTCAAGTTTGGAAAACTTAAGCATTAAGAATAATTTGAAAAGTGAAGATTTATGATAATGAAAGGGGAGAACAGGATTTGAGTGAAATACATAGGCCTGTAGTTAGGTTCTGGGAACTGTCTGAAAACAAACAAAGGAGCCTCAACTTGTAGCACTGCTTACAAAGGTGCTAATAAAATTTCCAGAAATAATTGCATATTTTCTGTAATATATGTTGCAAACCAGGGAGAAGAGCAATTCACATGAAAGTGATTTTGTGAATTTGATTGTGAATTTGCCTTGAGTTTAGAAAAATACTAGTTTTATTTTGCTATTTTTTACCTGAATTCCAATCCTGCTGATTTAACTTTTTTCACATCTTGGAAATTTGGGTTACATCATTGAGATCATATGGATATGAGTATTGGCATTTTATTACTTCATATTTTTATCAGTGCTTTTTTTATTTTGTTTCTCAGGTGTATAATAAATATAGTTTTTCACTATCCTGGAATGCCTTACAATTAGTATTTGTACTTGTTCATTAGTGTATTGTTGATATCTGGAAACTGAAACTACTCAAGTTTCAGTGAAAATGTTCTTGTGGTTGAACTTGAAACGCACTGTGAGTATGAATGCTTGATAGAATTAAATGCAGACACTGAATCACAGTGATCAGATGTTCTCTATTAACAAGAAGCATCTTTTAAAAAGATGAATTTTTGTAACTCAGAGAGCCGATCCCTTTTGTTCCAGATTTTAATTGAACAATTCACTTCTGGCACGATACTGTAATGGACAAATGCCAGAGGATAGAAGCAAAGGGCACTGTGTTTCAGTAAATCTAAACGATAGATAAATGATATTCAAAGTCAATTTAAATGTCGTTCTTGTTCTTTTCAAGTCTAGTCCTGGTCCTTTGGAGATCTTAATTAGTGTTTGTCAGCACAGACTGGGAAGAGAAATATGTCCCCATTTGATCAGTACATGTTGCTTCCCTGCTCTGCTGCAATTAGGTTGCACAAACTTCGTGTAGCTTTTGACTCTTGCTGTTTCTTACAGTTTTAATTTCAAGTAGTTTATTAAATGAGGGTAAATTTCTTATGGCTCAGTGTATTCCTGTGAGTCTTTGATAATTGGAATAGTCCCTTTATTTCCTTTTCCATTGGTGTGAGCTAGCTAAGAGCGTTCTGCAGTAGACTAAGGCACTGAATGTTTCTTCTTTCCAGCAATATAACTGCAAATGAAAGCAAGATAGTCTACCAATTAATAATTCCAAAACCTGACTTTACCATAAAACTTTTTTTTATGCATATTGCTGGTTAGCCATCAACTTTTTCTTTTTTTTTTTTACTGGAGTAGAGAAGTTCTGTGTGCATGATACCCCTAGAGGTCTTAAAGCATGGGCAAAGATGTCTGCATCCAAGGCCCCAGGTGTCCTGTTCCTCAGTAAGACATTGCTTCTTTCAGGAATAATTAACATTTTAAGGCAAGAATCGTTCTGTGGCTGTTTGTAATTTGTAATTTCATGTCATTTCCTGAAGGAGATGGTTAGTGAATTTAAGCAGGATCAACATGAATAAAAAATTATTCTAGAAGAATATGCCATCTTCTTGCACTCACAGTGTTCACTCTGTGATGATGAGCCTTTGAAATTTGCTGCATTTTGGCATTCCCAATTTCCTGTTGACTTAAAGATGCATCAAGGCACAAGACCTTCTCTTCTGCTGCTTTGCACACAACCTCAATTTCTGATGTTTCTAGTGTTATGCTGAAACCACCCTAACATTGTCATTGGACTTGTCAGTGTAAATACTGCTCAGGAGCAGATGAAAACCTTTTTCTTGAAGTTGTCTGCTTGAGTTGCTGTACGGTTCAGAGGTAGTTTTCAAATCATCCAACTTTCCAAAATAGCAATTCTCTGTTATTTTAGTTTCTTTTATTTAATGTCTGAAATATAAAGCATTTATTTTGTTGTTTCAGATATTTCATCCAAAAAAAGTATAGTTATACTGCCTAAACTAACCCTAACCTTCTATTTTTCCTTAAGTGTATTAATGCACATTTCTAAAATAGAAGAAAAATAACACATATAGGAGCAATATGAGAGGGGCACATGTATGCTCAATGGTATAGCACTTGCTTCAAATAAATAGCAACTTGGCTTCAGATAAGAAACAACTAGGCAAGAAATCATGGAGACTTTTAAATGTAGACAAACGTCTTTGTCAGTAGTTTGAGAAATAAATACCTAAATTAACTGAAGAATATGAATGAGAGCAAGGACAGTGATGAAAAAGTTATTATTGGTAATCCGACTGATGACTACAGGATGAAAAAAAATAGTAATAATCAGAAATGCAGATGAAAGATACAATTAAATTGAGGCTATAAATGTTCTGAGAGGGATTTCATGTAGGATCATGGGTCTGAACATCCATACTGCTATTCAAACTTCTATTGTCATTCCCCTGTCCAGTTATTCCATTTCTGCTTTTCTCTCCATGTTTGCATGCAGCTATAGTGGGGCCAGTCTCACTTTGTGCTGTTTATTGCTTTACTCAATTGCTGTTCTTTTAAATGCCAGTTTAGGAGTAATGTCTATTGAATGCCCTGACCTCAAAGTTCCTAAATTGTGCTCTCACTTGTGTTCTTTCTGAGCTCATATATCTCTCCTTCTGCAGTGGCAGAATATTGTGATGATGGGCAGCAAGTACCCCACTCTGCCTGTACCTTTGTCAGTGCGGGGACCTCTTAGAA
Organism: Numida meleagris; assembly: GCF_002078875.1. Classification (NCBI taxonomy): domain Eukaryota; kingdom Metazoa; phylum Chordata; class Aves; order Galliformes; family Numididae; genus Numida; species Numida meleagris. The sequence continues at coordinate 41,201,137 of NC_034412.1, forward strand.
TAGGCTCAGAGATGAGAGACTTTGGCCACGCAGCTGAGAAGATACTGGAATGATACTGATCAGGAAATGACCTTCTGAGGCCCTTTCTCCTCCTCTTCCTCTTTTTGCAACGAGAAAGGCCTCTGCCTCTCTCCAGGGAGGATGCGGAGTGCTGAGGTGCCCCATGGATGAATGGCAATATTTACAGTCCTGAATCAGTAGTTCTACCGTAAGAGGGAATTACCTTCTTCAGCAGACAGCTTATGAAGCACTCTTTTAAGAAATAAATAAGGAATTCATGTGGCTGATTAAGGGTTATGGATTTTTCACCAGGGCCAAGCATTTGAAAATGAGTTGCTCCCTTGTCCATCATTTACTTATCTAACTGCTTGTTAGAGTCTAGCTTGCAGGCAGGCACAGAAAGAGTTACAGGAGGCAAAACAGAAGAGAAGGAGAGAATGGGAGCAAAATTGATTCCTGAGAGGGGAATCTAAGTAAATAAGATATTTGTAAGTAAAATTTGTTTGTGTAGTGCTCTTATGGAAGAATATTTTTTTTCACAGCAAAATGTTCCCTTACATCGTACTACAGTATGTTACTCAGAAATGCAGATCAGTGCTGGAGCAATACAATGACAGTACTTGGGAAGGGCTTCTGTCAGTACTCTTTAGAGGATTTTATCACAGTTTTTCAAAAGCATATTTGCAGAGCATAAAGAAAATATGTATATTTACATTTTAATTTTAGAAAATCCATCTTTATGAAAACTTCAGTGGCATATTTAAGGGGTAATTATTTATTAGATACTGTCAAGGAAATCACTGTAAGAAGGAAGGAAAAACTGAAAAAGCTGTGAAGAGAATGAAGCAATAGAAGAGTGAAAGAAAGAGCTTGAGCTCAGACGTTCTTATTTAATTACAAATGCTGGAGTGCCGGAAGCATAGCCAGGGTGATCTAGAATGTTCAAATTAAAGAGTAGAATGTAGAATGTAATCTGAACGTGTAATAATGATATAATTCATGATGGTATACTAATGGTATACTTTCAAGTCGTTTTTTGAAATTTTCAATGCAGGAGGAATGAACACTAATCTAAGGGGAAAGATGTGTGGCATTTAGGTAATTCTACAGATTACCTTAACCCTTCAGCTGAATATTTTATAATAAGCAGTAATACTTCTCTGCATTCTCTAATCAATTAGGGAAAAATTGAATACAAAGAGTAATCTGTATGTAACCCTTCAAAAAAGATAATTGTAGAGATAAAAGATAGAGTATCATTGGCTGTAGTAGCAAGTGTTAGTCAGAAAGCTAATTCATTTTGGACTCTGCCCATACAAAACTTTGCGGAATCATATTTCATATCTGTTTTGTATTTCATGGGAGCAGCACAAATTGATTCGGTTAAATTTTAAGTAAATTTGAAGGTTATTTTTGATAAACAGAAATTCAGTTTTGTTTAACAGAACAGCTGTACCATGAGTTGTACAACTCAGATAGAGAGAAATTTTGACATTCCTGAAAACACAAATGAGCACTCAAGGGATAGATACGTGGAAGACTTGTTTAACTGGTTTCATTGTCAGTCACAAAAAAGTCTTTTCTTTTTTACATACTGAGAGTGGGAAAAAAAAATATTCCTTTAATATGTATTTACAAGCTTACAATAAGATGTTGCAAAGGACCACAGACATATTTCATTTAGGGAAAATGACAGTCAGTTCTAAAAGAGATTTCAACGAAGCTGACAGGATTAAAACACACTGAATAAGACTGAAATAGGAATGTTGTGACACCACAGTGGGTGACAGTGCCACTACTCCATACAAATCTGCCTATGTGGGTTTAGTAGTCAACACTAGTTGCGTTTTCATATCAAAGTTGTAATGCAGCTTATTGGAAAGAGCAGAAAAGAGAGGGAGTCATAATAGTATAATTTTGAAGATTTACTGAATTGTGCAGATTTACAGTGAAAGCTGTAGATTTATGGGATGCTCTAAAATACAGAATGCAAAGACAGTAGCTAATTGTTTCAAATATTCAGCAGCTTTTTAAGCTGTTCAGTCTACCAAGTTCATAAGAAAATATACTGAGCTCTTACAAATGTTATGTTTATGTGAAAAATAATTTGCTGAGATACAGGCAAAAATATAATACAGTAGGCTATTTATTAGAAAAAAAAAGGAGAATCACCTTCAATATGAAGGAAATGCATTGTACACATCAGTGACACTGAAACCATAAACTTTTCAAATTAGATTTACACATTGGGACTAGAAAAATGAGTTGAATGCATGTTGGCAAATGTGAAGTTTTCCTTGGGAACTAAATGTCTTATTTGTATGAAACAGAAAATAATCAGAGTTGAGATTGTCTTTTAAAGTACACACAAAGGAAAACATATAAGTGAGTCTTGTATTGCTTTAATGAGATCTTTAATTCACCTCACAGTACGTTGTTGTTAAAATGTGTGATATAGCCAAGCAATAAGATGGGCTGTTTAATAAGGTATTAAGAAATAACTGTTCTGTTAATAAACAGTGAACCAGTCTGATAGCAATGTAAAACAGTTGAGGAAGTTTCCCTAGAGCATGATACTCTACAGTGTGCTATTTTCCACTTAAATTCTTGTTCCAGTTGAAGATCAAAGGTAAAATATTAATAAAAGTCATATCAATTCTACTAGTAACTTAGATTTAATCATTTTTTAAAATATGTGAGTGGTAAAAGTATATTGTATTACTCAGAGCTGCTTTTTATGTTCTTGCATTTTGCACAGCTTGGTAGCACATTTATCCTCTATTAATTTTGGTCCATATAAACCTATACTTGTCTGTATTGTCATTTAGATATTGTAGGAAGTCAAATAATCTAAAACTGAAGGCTAAGCTTTTATAGCATTGTTCCAAAATCAAGCAAAGTTTCCTCATACCTTTTGGTCACTCTTGACTCATTCTACTCAAGTATTTTCTCTTTTACATCACCTTCATATCAGAGGGAACAGTGCTTTAGGCTGTTCAAACCTTGCCTTGCTCATTTGTTCTATCATAAAAAGTATAGAGGTCTTGGAAGTTCTCTGAAGGGCTTCCCACCCATGTAGGAGTAAACAAATTTGAGTAAGAGGTGACACACTGAGCATAAACACTAAACTTTCTATTCTTTCACAAGTGAGTTGCCATGAGTTGATGATTTCTTTTTTGTCTTGAGCAAATATTTATCTGTGTCACAAAACTCTTGACTCAGTTTTCAACTACAGTAACAAGTTAGGACAAAAAATAGATGAATAACTGATTTTCATGGTAAAACAGAGTTTTTTTGTGTGAATTACTGAGGAAGCTTCATCTGTATTTTAACTGGCAAAAAATGACAAAATTATAAATCAAATACAGTGCATGAGTTAAGCACCTTGCTTGAAATTAGTCTTAATGACAACACTATGAAGACCTCAGGGAGCGATTCTGTAGCAATATAAAGTTGTTTATGGATCTGTAATTAGGTAGCAATCAGTCAGTGCTTGACATTTTAGCACTTCAACCAGCTGCAATTCAAAGGTATCAACTTCGACCACAAATCCCTCATTAAACTTCCAGTAAAACAGAATTACTGACTGTTACTGATTGTAATCATGCATTTTGTTTTAAATAGTAGTCAGAAAAAGTGATTGTAGATCATTCTATAAATATGCGCAATTCCTCTACCTACTTGTAAAGTTTTTAGCTGTGGTATGATACAAATTAAGTAGGATGAGGTCATGGAGGTTTCTCCCCAGAAACAGTACATAGTTCTGTGCCAGTTAAAATCTTTAGCTTCAATTATAAAGAAAAATTAAGATGTGCTGTGGGGCGAAACTACAACAGTGAAAGATTTATTAGCTAGTATTTGTGAAGCTCTGAAGATAAATCCAGCTATGCAGTGTATGAGTGTTAAGTGTTACTGCAACTGAGATGCTAAATGCAATTTGAGAGTGGCTTTGAGGGTTGAATTTTTTCCTGATTCACTTAGCTCACTTGAAATCTTCTGGTTTGTGAAGTCTTTTCAGCTAGGCAAGTAAACATGCACAATAATCTCTCTGGCACAGGTGGATCAATACTACTCAATTAGGTTAGCTCACACTTGTTTCACAGTCTATTAGTGCCTCTACATGTCTTATCACACTAAATCCTCTCGGGGAAACTAAGTGGTGTATCATTCATCATTTGCAGTTCCTTGTTTCTGAAAGACAGAAAATTGAGTGTTTTGGGGATGTTAGTGACCACTGAAGGAAAATTCCTTGCGTTAAGTGACCGAAGCCTGGAGATAAATGTCCCTGCTCAAGCAGATTCAGAGCTTGTGGACTTCTCTCTAGATAGAAGAGCTGTAGTAGTGTGTGTGTGGATCTTTCAGTATCAAACCAGAAGTGTCATGATTATATCAAATAAAGTGCCAAGAGAGTACGAACTCACTGTCTGACTCAAATAATCTTGGCAGTTTGATTTAACAGGGCAAATCTCATGTGAGTTCAGACATTGCCTGACTTTAAGTGGCACAAAGCTAGCGTAAAGTCATAGTTCTTACTATGAAGTTAAAGCTACCTTTTCTTTTATATTTGGTATTCAACAAACATATGGTCTTGGACTACATCAGATGTTTACCGAATTTGTATTACAAGGTGGTCTGCAAGTCCCCATCGTTGTTAAGAACAGTCACATGGCTACATCCTATCTGGCCAGAGGCCAAGAGGTGAGTGTTAAGAAAGGAACTTGCAGGTAATACCAAGCTTACAACCAGCCATTTAGTCGGACGTGAATAGGTAGGGAAAAGAATAAACCTTCTGAAAAGGCTGAAGCAGAGTAAGTGACATCCTAGCTTTAATGTGTATATATATATACACACACACACACACATATATATATATATTCTCCTCTTTCTGGAAGATGCTTAGTCAGTAGTATTTTGTCATTTTCATTTAGCAGGATTTGCAAAACTTTCATCTAGCCTGCTCCTTTTTAACCACCTCTGTTCTAAACACATTGAACTTGAAAGGAACTTGATTTCTTCATCTCATTCAGCAGAAGTCCTTTAGCATCATCTGCTTTGATTTGTGAGATTTCTCATACCAACAACTTCCTGGAATTTTAGTGCTTTCTAATCCTTTTGCAGATCTACCTCATTGCTACAAACGCACTTCTCGGTCTTATTCAGATCCAAGAGGTTGCCTTTTCTGTCTACCATTGGTAATTTGTAACAGCAAGGTTTGATTAAAAAATAATAACAGTAATAAATGGGAAAAATAAAAGACAAGGCAGTTTGGAGCTGGAGGGGCTATCCTTCCATCTGGTACCCTGGACAAGTAGACAAATAAACTGTAATAGGAACATGCGGTTCTAAATCCTATGTAATTGAAAGTTTCTTATCTCAAAACCTGCAAATGTTGTATTTTCAGTATTTTAATGTAATTTTTTGTTGTTTAATTTGGCTCATTCTCCCCAACTATTTAACGAGTCTGTCCCATAAATCTGGGAAATTTGTTCTCTAGTTTTCCCTTAATTACCTTTGTGTAATAGCAATATATTTTGATAGCGATAACATCATTTTTGCGTATTAATGTCACTTGTATATCTTGTAGCCATTTATTGGACCTTTCTCTATTGTCACTGTAGCCACATTAGTAGTACTCTTAATATAGAATTTCACAAAGGGATGCTTTTCTATTATCTTTGAGATTCTGTGTTTTTTCTTATTTCAGTATCAGTTTCTTTGCCATTTAGCAGACATCCCTCTTTTTTTCTCTTACACACAGAGTTGGGAAGTGAAGTGTTATTTAGTTTCCTGGTCTGAGAAAGAAGGAACAATTGATAATACACCCTGGTTTTGTTCAAACTTCTCATTTTCTCTCTTCTGAAAGAAGATCATAGAATCATAGAATTGCTCAGGTTGGAAAAGACCTTCAGGATCTTCAAGTCCAACCGCAGCCTAACCATACCACTCTAACAACCCACCGCTAAGGATGCAAAGCATTTACTCAAAGAGAAAGCCTAGATTTGAAAAAAGCCTTAGATTTGGAGAATATTTTATCCAAACATAGACCCCAAACCATATCTGTTTCACAATCTTCACTGGAATTTCTTTCCCATCACACAGCCACATGTTTAGTCGCAAGTGAGGAAGGTATATTGACTGTAACATTTAGACAGCTTGTCTCTGCTATACATATAAATCCATACCCTTAACCATACAGTGGGAAAATATGATTGCACATTTCTTGATGAGGCTGAACCTCTGCTATAAATGGTACCATTTACATTTTGATAGAAAATGCAGTGTCATGCTCCCTAGTGAAACCAAAGGAACTGGAAAATGGCCTTCATGGAGGACATCATTCCTCTTATGGTGCCTTGTGCTTCTCTGGGTGTACCATTCATCAGTGTCCTCAAGCCAAGACCTGCATCTTCTGTGCTAGCCAAGCAGAGCCCATTTGCAGTTGTAGTGATACAACAATAGTGTGCAATGTAAATTAGGTCACTTGTGAATATTTTAGATACTTTTCTGTTGACGGCAGAGAAGGAAGTTCCACATTTTTGCATGATAAATAATGGAGACCAGTGATTTATTTACTGTTTATACACTTTGTCATATGTGACAGTGCAAGTGGAAAGTCCTGTGTCACTATAAAATTTCCCAGGCTTCATTGCAATTAAAGCATGGCAGCAGTGTATCTTTTTGCTTAAGGAGGAATTACTCAAATTAGAGTCTCTATCTCAACCTCTTTAGAGCTCTGAAGTGCTGCCGCACTTAAAAATAATGGAGATATATTATCAAGCTCTTTTTGTGGAACATGTTGAAGAGTTATATTTTAATTCTTCTGTAAGGACTGGAAATGCTTTCAAAGGTAATTGGACTTAATATGCTGAACATTAGTTATATTCTTTGATTTTTTACATTTGAAGAACTCTGATTCTAGTGTACAGTAAAAAGGAGGCGTTTGTCTGCTCTTCAATTATTAGTCAAATTGACAGTGTCATCTAATGATATAGGAGGGCTTGTTCCTCCCCTCTTCTCTTAAAAAGGCAACAGGATAGTTTAAGGATAAATGTTTGGTTAGGGAAATTTTGCTTTTGTCATTGCAAGAAGGAAACAGAGTTACTTTCCCACTGGAGAGCAACTGTTTTTTTGGAACTGTCATTTCATCTGAGCAATTCTCTGGTATTCCAAATATACATATATTCTCTCTACAGCTGTTCTGTAACTGGACATACCAGGCAGACTTAGGTGTGGTCAACAGATTTTCTCATTCTAAAATGTTGTGAGTGATGCTTTTTGTCTGTTTCCTGTTTCTGGAACTCAGAAGGAGGCATCTTTTCCAAGATTTCAGAAATACCAAGACAAGTTACTCTACCTAATTCTGTTTCTAAATAAATGCATTAAGTTAGTTCCAAATAAATGCTTCTTACCCCATTTACCTGAGGGTAAATACACTATTTTACTCTGGAATGTAATCATCAGTTTACTATAATCTTAAATCTGTTATGAATGTTTGTCATCCTTGTCTTGATTTTCCCACGGTTTTACAACTGTGTTGTGGTAATAATACATGGTCGCAAAGTAGACCAACAGGTTCTTTTATCTATTGTTTTTAATAGTTTATTTATATTTACAAATATTTTGTGAAGAGATACAGTGCTATAGAAATGTAGTTGGACTTTTTTTCTCTGCAATTGTTTGGATTTTACACCTATTGTACTCTACTGACAAAGTTTGATATTTTTTTCTTAAGCTTGTATCTTCTCGCTTTGTATCAGATTAGGCAATTTTCTGATAGTAAATGGCAGCAGTAAGGCTTCTGCTGTATATCTGGGGACTAGATCTGAGCTCTTAAAATGTTTTTGCTTGTTTTTCTTCATTGAACTTCTTAGCTAAAAGATATTTTGCTGCTGTAGGCCGGTCTACAGTCTCTGATAGCACAGATAGTTAGCAATTGTCTGGAGAAAGTCTCTTCTTTTCAACACTCCTCAAAACCACATTCGTTATCATCATTGCAATTATTGCATGCTGGCTTTTCTTCTGAGTTAAATACAGTTGAATCCTGTATTGATCTGTAGTTACAGTACATATATTGCTGCTCTACAGAGTGATAACTTTGTAAAGTGGTTTTTTTTTTTTAATGCAGTTACTTCGAAACACTCTTATTTCACAATAGCTTTAGAAGTACATTTAGATTTATCACATTGCCCATTTGCACGGCTCAGAGCTCAAGCTTCCCACACGGCTGTGATGGATGGCTGCAGTGGAAACCAGCAGTCCTCTAGGTCATAATTGCATGGTGAGTTGCCTGGTATGCAGGGAGGCAATTTGATAAATGCTCGTGGCATCCGCTGGGCAAAGAAAGTGGCAGATTAGAAGAGGCTACCAAAGGCTTACTCACATGTAAACTCTCTAGAGAGTTGTCAGGATATGTTTCCATCCCAGTCCAAGAGTAAAATGTTTTCTCTACATCAAATATTCTCTTTATTTCTAATGCAATTTTCCCAAAATTTGAATGATATTATACCGTAAATGCTTCAGCCTCTGTTAAATATTAATGAGAAGCAAAACCAGCTTGAATTAACCAGGTCTGGCTATATCAATATTTTAGCTGTTTAATTTATGACTATATGTAAAAAGAGACTTGTAATTCAGAGGATTATCCACTGCTGTACAAGGAGGGGGAAAAAAATCTTATTATAACATTTTAATGCCTTTCAAGGCTTTCTAAAATTGAGTACTCCCTTGGCTATACTCATGATCAGAAGGATTTTTATATTTTTATTTTATTTCTATTTCCTCTCTAATCTTTGTAGAAAACCCCTCCAGACCACTGGAATGAAACTAGAGGAAACTAGTAGGTCATTCCTAAAATTAAGGGCCAACTTGTAGTGTTACTCTATGTTTCTACAAAGATGTAGGAGTCTGTAAATGTTCCTTGAGATTTACTTTGAATGGTGGAACTTGCTTCTCTATCTTCTACTCATTAAGAAGCATTCATACCATGGTAATGCTGATACTAATCACTTCCTCTCATGTGCTAGGGAAGATCAGGACTAAACTCTCTTGAGCTACATTTTCATGTCTCCTCTCAGCCCCTTGATCATAAATTTTGACACAAAAACTAACAAACAAACAAACAAAAAACCAACAAAACGAAACAACCACAGAACAATTTATTTTCTATAGCAGTTGCAGCCATAAGTTATATTGTAAGTATATAATCCAACTTTTGAAATGTGGCATACTTAAATGTACCTCAGGCTTTTCTTTATTATGTGTTCTCCTAGCACTTGCAACATTTTGGAAAATATTTTCTCATTCTAGTACAACTGCTCTAAATTTTTCACTACTGTTACTGAAAAGCATCTATAGAAAAAATACTGCAGGGCAAATCTGTACCCAAAATTTTGTAATCTAAGATCTATCAAAATAAGGATTGATTACAGCTGTGCTAACTCTGATGAACTTGAAAATGGGGGAAAAAAAGTCTCTGCATTTTATTTTCTGAAAACGTCAGCTCTGTGTGTTATTCAGGGCACATTAATTGTGTTTACGGGGTACCAAGAAAAAATTATGCATTTCAAAGGTTGAAAAAAATATTTCCTTTCCTGGTTACTTTTCATTGAAGTTATTGTGTACGATAAGCATGTTTTTAGACCCAGGAACTGTTAATTCAGAGTGGCTTTAGAAAGCTGCTTTAAGAGGCTGCTTAAGCAGCGTAGCAGTTTTTCCAACGTATAAATAGTGGAGCTGTCACTGCTTATGACAACTGGGACAGCTCTTGGCCATCTCTTGGCTTTCACCTTTGTGATGCAATGGACACAAACTGGAACACAAGGTTCTGTCTAAACATTAGGAAGCACTTCTGTGCTGTACAGGTAAGAAGCAGAGGTTGCCCAGAGAGGTTGTGGAGTCTCTTACTTGGGGATCTTCAAAAGCTACTTGGTTGTGGTCCTGGGCTCTCTTCTCTGGGTGTTCCTGCTTAAGCAAGGGTTGAAGCAGATGAACCCAGAGGCTCCTGCCAACGTCAGCCATTTGTTGATTTTGTGACTGACAAACATGCTTTTGACCATTTAAGTATTAGTGAAAACAAAGTAGTTCTGGGAAGGCAGAAACTTCACTCCCTCAGAAATAAAGGTTTTTTTTTCAAGACAACTTAGGCATTTCTGAGGTGTCCACTGGACTGGCTTTCCAGTCTGCAAGGTTTCAGGTCTGTGCTTGGCTGGGAACTGGGCCAAGCTTGTGAAAATGCTACTTGAAAATTAAGCTACTTTAGTTACTTTCAAATTGTATCTTTAGTTACTTTCAAGCAATACAGTGGACAGAAGTCTTTCAAATCATGCAGACACACTTTGCGTTCAGGTTTCTATTTCCATGCAACCCTAATTGCTAAAAAAAAAAAAAAAAAGATTGAAAATATTTTCTTATATAAGTATTGCAATTCAAATCAATTATTTACAAAGTCTTATCTAAGCTCAGGACAGAAATCTTTAATCCTGTCTTCCTCTCTAGGCTATTTAAAAAAAAAAATAATTATGAATAGATTTATTGGAGGAGATATGTGGAACTACATGCCACTTTTTTTTGTCCCAGGAATTCAGTGAACCATTTTCCAGTTCACAAAGTATTGTTTCTCCTACATTATTTCATTCTTGCATTTCAGTGTAAAATAAACCTGTAAAACATCACAGAGTTTGGCTGAATGCATCAGATTTATTAGTTGGAATCGTACCTTTTCCAACCAGCTTTTAAGAGTTTGAAAACTCTCTTTTAAGGTCAACTCACATTTTCCACTCCCATGTTAACAGATTAAAGAGTAATATGCTTTTCCATTCTATATCTTTCTCAACTGAAAACACAGTAAGTAAAACTAATAAAAATAGCCTCCATGAATGAAGCTGATTTTATTCATTTAGGTAGATAGATAGATGTATCTGTGAAGGAGATGAAGGTCTAAAAATGTTCCACATTATCACACTGCATTGTTTTAATGATTATTGTCTCATGGTAAACCAAATGCATTTCTATCTTGTACTTTTATTATTTTGAAAATTTGGATTGTCTTGTGTTGTAACACAGCCGCTTCTCCTTTATTTTGCTATCTGTTTAGTAGGGCTCATTTTATCTTATCTAATTACAAACTCACCTTCCAGTTGAGTAAGTAGTAATGGTATTACTAATGAATTTCTTCTTATGAGTTGAAAATCTGCTGTGTTGCCAGTTAGTATATTAGAACCATTTATAAGACAATTGACCATCTGCCAGTGATACTCCACAATATTGGCTGGTCATATCAATAAAAGTAAATATTGCCTCCAATTGAAAAGGCTTCTATTCATAGTGTAATTAATTTTTCATTGTTTGTGTTCTCCGTGCAGTCTCACAGCTTCTCTTAGAGCTTCTATTAGGAAAATAAATCAATTACTCAGTATAAGTGCTCTTATTTTTAACAAGAATGCTAATTTGTGAATATTACATACTGACAAATGCAATGTAGTATCTTGGCTCTCTAGTAGTTTAATTAATAAACATGCATATGCTTATTTTGTAAAAGCAGGTTTATTGGTGTAATAATATTTTACCAGTGAATGAAACTCTCTAAATCTTCAGCTAGATTAATTTCTTAGTGTGAAAATGGATTTCTTTTATCAAGCAGATTATTCTAAAGTGAATTTAAGGTGGTTTTTTTTAATAGTTTCACATAATCACTGTCCTTGTTTTCTTATTTCAGTTAACTCTTTGGAACGTTGCAGTTGTGAGCTTTTCAAAGTTTTTAAAATGGTCGCATTTTCTATTTGATGTTTTACATCAATTGATTTCACTCAGTTCACAAACATAACAAAATGTTGCTAAAAGTTGTAGACAGTTAGTTGTGTTACTTTTACCCCAAAATGTCTTTGCTGAAGTTTGCTTTTAAATGATGAAACTTTTGAGGAGCTTAGAAAGATTACATTTTGTCCTTTGGATGGTACATACTATTTTTCAAGGTTAGAAAACTCCTTTAAAACAGGTCTAAAACAGAAGTGGACTACTATGTCAAAGTCCTAAAATATTTCATGAGCCTTGGTTTGTGCAGGTGAATCATGAGTGTGCGTGTCTTCTAGCTGTAAGAGAAAAGTTGTTAGATTTAATTCTTATTCAGATTGTCTATATCCCCTTATGTTCAATCAACATGATGTTTAGAGACCTGAAGAAGTTAAAGAACTCTAATTTTCTCAGAACCCTAAAGGGAAGTTTGCTTTTGTTACTCTTTTTTGGGGACACCTGTGCACTGATGAGTTTAACTGGGCTACAGCTGGTACCACTGATGTGTGGAGTGAGCAGGGCTTTACAGTCTGACTGGAAATCTTGATATTGTGTGTCATTCTCTGTTGACCAGTGTGTCAGGTTTAGGGACACCTACCACTGGATCAGGTTGTGCAGGGCCCCACCCAACATGGCATTGAATGCCTCCAGGAATGGGACATCCTCAGCTTCTCTGAGCAGCCTGTGCCAGTGCCTCACCAGCCTCAGAGTCAAGAATTTCTTCCTAAATCTAAATAAATATAATCTTTATCTACTGTATTTTAGTTTAATTCCAATACATCTTCTCCTATTGCTGCACTCCCTGATGAAGATGGCATGCTATTATTTTTCTTACACATCTTAGGAACATAGGTTTGCTAGGTATTTTACACACACAGTAATATGTATCACTGCTTGAAGAAATTGCAGACAGTGGCCTAACTTATAAATCAGGTTTACTAGTACATTTCTGTGGTTATGTTGAAAACAGTCCAGAGCACAAAGTACAGGCACATGCCCCCTTGCAGAGAAGAGAGCATAACTGGCATGATGGGTGGTATATGATAAAGCGGTGGGTCTGGCTGCCCTCTCTGGACCACTGAAGAGCAAAGGCTTAGCTTGTACAGCTGAAATAAGGTCAGCATAATGTTCCTGGGGTGTCCTTGAATTACCATAGTCTGACTTAGCCATTGGCACTTTTGAAGGAAACCCTGCCAGAGGACCAGCTGCTTCCTGTAGGAGACCTGCCATCTGGAGCTTGAAGAGCAATCCCTTTGATAGACATCTCTGGCTGTGAATGATTTGCCACATGTAATTTTTCTTCTTTTAATCTTTTTTACCCCTGAAGTTTTGAAGAATTTTCTACAGTAAATTTTGGAAGATGTTAAGAGATTTCTTCCCTCCCTGAGTTGACAGTGGGAGAAGTTATTTGATTAATTGGGATTCAGCCTTAAATATCTGAATTTCAGAGTTAGAAATTCTGCTAAAGTATTGAAGATCATGTCAGAGACTAACAGACACAAAGTATGTGAATGAATGCAGTTTGATACAAGAGCAGTGAACTGATTGTGTTTTGAATGGAAAGCTAATAAGAACGATTTTATTTGCAGTGTGTTTAAAGACTAAAGAGAAAGAACTTGGAACCTGATGAAATCCTCTATTGAGCTGGAACAGCCAAAGCAAGCAATGAACTTGAGTGATTTAGAGGGGCTTGAATTCAGGTCAGATAGATAGATTTCCAGTTCCATGTAGACAAATATAGAACCATAACAACATGCGGTAAAGGATATGAATGAGGAACACGTGCTCACTAGCTAAAGTTAGTAAATATTGAGTAGAATGTCAAACTGGAGATAGCAGAAGATGCAACTATAAAATCCTGTGCTAGAGAGCAAAGAGTACTGAGGCTGTGTTCTCTTTGTCTGTGTAATGCCTATTGGCTCAAAATAAGATATTTGGTGGATCCACATCTTAGTAGTAGAGAAGAACTTTGTTTGAAGTGTTACACAGAAACCAAAGATGAAAAGCATGATGCATCTTCATTTTATTGGCCATGTGACCTTTTCCTACTGATTAGTTCCACTTTATTCTAAAAAGATTCCTGGGGCATAGCAGGCTACACATGTTGACTGCCTAGCTGGGTAGTTTGGTGGTGGGTCTTTCATATCTTTCTGCAAAACCAGGATTGCCTCCCTGGGATTTTCTTCTCCAGTACTCCTAGTTGTTGTAATGAACTTGTTAAGAGAGTACAGCCCCAGAGTATCTTCTTCAGTGCCAGGTAAACATCTAGTAAGGGCTTGTACTTTTAAAAGCAATCCTGAGGTCATCCACTGGGGACTTGAAAATGGAGGACAGCACATTTCAGTGGATGGAACATTGAATCAGGTGTCTGTGTCTATTTTACTCTTGATTTGCCTCATGTCCTTGCTTTACTCTTTTGAATATCTGTGTTGTCTTGTCTACCCTGAACTTACTGAGGTAAAGATAACTCCTTTCCGTAACTTACGTAAGCTCTATCTGATGGAATTCTGGTCTTGTTTAAGATGGATACATGCTATTTTCATTTTCATAATATTTGTGTAAGAGCTATTGTTCTGTTTTCACTATGGTATCAAGGAGGTTGCAAAACTTACACTGAAAAAATAATACTAAATTGAATTTGAAGCTTTATTTTCCATTGCTTTCATTTCATATATAGCTTGCATTCTTTGTAGTACAGCAAAAATAATAAATAATTGTATGCAGTTAATTAAAAGTAGAAGTACAATTGAATTATCCCATTCTTTGGAAAAGCTATTTATTTTGTACAAACTTCAAAACAAGAGAGATAATTTCTTTTATATAAAGGTGTACGTGTGTTATTAGAAAATGAGAGGAGAATTCATCGCAACCTTGTATTCCTCTCTGAGAGCTTCAAACTATAAACTGCTTCTTATACTTTATGGTGGTGTATGGGCCCAGTGTAGGATAAGGGCATGTGGAGGTTTACAGATGATGACTCCCTAAGGAAATGATTGATGTCACATGAAGGAATCTATGCCATGGTGAAATTCAACAAACATGTTGAAAATGTGAAGTTTTTATTGAAAACAGAAAACAATGCATGCCTTAAATGTCCTTTCAGTATGTGGTCTAGTGTGAAATATCCAAAATATTATTCCATGGGTATTTGCCTTGAATTTCAGTCCAGATAAATCTACCTGCCTATGCCAGAATTGAGCCTGGAGCTGCTTCTGCCCAGAGCCACCTTCAAAAATGTGATACGCTTATTATGATGTCCAATGTTAATGTTATTTCTTTGGCTGTGGTTACTGCAGTTTAAGATGCTACCAACATTTGTTACCTGCTCTCTCTCTTCTCCAACTCTTCCCAGCCCCTCCCCTGTGGCAGGGTTACTAACATCAGAGAAGGAGCTGGTAGAAATTTGTGCGTCGCCTGTGGTTTCTCCTCCAACAATCATTTTTCTTCTAACTCCAACTGGAAGCTGCAAACACTGAGACCAAGGCATGCAGTTATTCCTGCTGCCTCTGCTCTATCTACAGTCCTTTTTGTAAGTGGTGGCAAACTGAGCAAGTACACTCAGGGAGGCATATTTATAGCAGTTTGATGTGGTCTGTAGGAGCCAACATTCCTATGCCTTACTTTTATACTCTTGTTAAGAAGTTGCAAAATCATTAGTATATGATATTCTTAGCATGTGACACTAACCCACTGAAGATCCTTTCCTCCTAGTTGGAGAGACACAAATTTGGGAGTTGGATCACTTGAGGGATAAGGAATTTGCTGTCAGGTCACAATCAAAGAATTGTGGTCAGTGGCTCAGTGTCCAAGTGGATACTGGTGACAAGTGATGTTCCTCAGGAGTCTATGTTAGGACCAGTACTATTTAACATCTTTGCAAGTGACGTGGACAGTGGAATTGAGTGCACCTTCAGCAAGTTTGCAGATAGCACCAAGCTGAGTGGTGGAGCTGATACAACAGAAAGAAGAATTGCCTCCAGAGGTACCTGGACAGGCTTGAGAGGTGGGCCAGTGAGAGCCTCCTGAAGTTCAACAAAGTCAAGTGCAAGATCCTGCATCTGAATTGAGGCAATCCCAAACATGAATATATTGAGGGTGACAACTGGAGAGAGCAGCCCTGTGTAAAAGGGCTTGGGGGCACTAGTGGATGAAAAACTGAACACAAGCTGGCAAAGTGCACTTGCAGCCCAGAAAGCCAACTAGGGGCATAGAATTTCAATTCACTGAGGAACAAAATAGAAACAGAGATGATCTTTTTTTTTTTTTTTTTTTTCCCTAAATGATATCACAGGTGGTACTTCAGAAATGTAGCAGAAGGCCGGTAATAAGTTGTTAGGAGAAGGCTTGTGGAAGGTGAAATCAAAGTAAATCAAAGTACCAGAGGTATGCACACAGAAATCTAGCTGATAAGAAATATTACAGTTTCTGGAACTGTCAAAAAATAGAAAATTATAAAAACACATTTTGAAACTGCAGTATTTAATTAAGTCTGAAAAAAAATACTGTATTTTGTAGAATAACAGCTTCCTTCTAGCACCGTTAAAGAGTTTTGCAGCCATTTGACTTACGGCTGAGATTTATCAATGATTGGAGGGTCTAACGCTATAAATAGATCCGTTTACAGATATAGTCATATGGAAGAAATGTATGCTGAAGTATAAGAAAATTGATTCTGAGCTTAAAAATAATTTTCCCAGACAAATCCTTAGGGTCCGAAATGATCACAGAAGTGGAATTAGGAATGGAAGCTGAAACTTAGAAGTAGTAACTTGCTTGTGTTATGCTATCTGATACACACACACACACAGACACACACACACACACACACACACATAAAATTTGTTAGGTGTATTTCACATATTTTTATTACTTATACTAGGTTTATGATAATAACAGCTGTTTTATTCCGCAACTGTAATTGCTTGATAAGGAAGGCTTTTCTATTTATCAACTTGCTTTATCAGTTTTTCTTTTCCCTTCAGGCTGATACTGTAGTAGCAGTATTCAAGACATTCTCCCAAGTAAAACAAAAAAAACCCACATTTTTGCTATGCACCTCCTGTAAATAGCTTGCTAGTGTTCTTTTTCTTCAGAATTACTAATATAAAACAGATTATTTAATGTTCTTATACTACAGCTTGGGGAGCATCTGTTTTCTTTTATGTGTACACCTCACACCTACTGTTGCAAAACAGTCATTCTTCACTGTAAGTGTTATTTGTTGATGCTTAAAGGTTCAATGAATATATCAGCCCCTTTACCCTTCTTGCTTTGCTGCACAACTATTGAGCTTTCAGAGCAGAGTCATATCAATAAATTCTGACTTGCTTTACAGCTCCAATTTCATGCTTGGCCTTTCCAAAGATACATACAAGCAAAAATAAATAACTGAAAGAGAGGAAATATCTGTACAAATTGCTTTAGCAAGCTTCATGTGCGTGCAATAAGCCCTTCCCATCCCTCCTAAATTAAAAGATATTGATAAAAAGAGCCTGTGTTTTTTCTTCAGGTAAACCATGCTGTACTACAACTGTGTCCACCGATGTGAGGGTGAGAGTTCAAAAATATAATAATGTTACATAACCCCGTGGATGCTATTTCTAAACCTCATGAGCACTGAGTTTGTACAAAAGAGCTCATTGACTTTGGTGGATGGTGAGTGATACCTCCAGGTCTGAACCTGTCAGAAGACATTTGAACTGCTCTGAACTGATGGGAACTGGTTTGATCCAGTCAGAACTGGTTTTAACTGGTCAATAACATTATAACACTATATGATTGAGCATATTCTCAAAAAAATACAGTATCACATATTTTTATAAATCCCGTTGTTTGTACCTGCCAATGAATCTTCCTAATTAATTCGCTTCTCTCAATACTCTATCCTAGTCAAGGCTGTCATCAAAAAACTGCATGCAGAAGTTTTCAATTTAAAAGCCTGCCCTTCAGAGCGTCTTAAATAACTTTGCCCACTGTTAACCCAAATGCTAATGTAAGAAGTGCTTAAGTCACTGAAGTTAAAATAATCAGCTGTCAGAAGATAAAGATGACTTTGGATTTCAGCTGCATAGGTTCCTTTACTTGTATTGTTTTACTTATGAACAGATCAACATATCACACATGAGAACTTTTTCTTCTTTATACCGTCTATCATTGCAGTAGATGCCCAGAGTAAATAATAGATTTGGTAATAGTAGTTGAGAATGGCAATTAGTTAATAATGTCCTGTGCTAACACTGAGTCCCCTAGAGGAAAACAGCACTTCTGAAGTAAGTGATAAAGAATGGAATGTTTCAAAAGTAGTATCGTTAGCTGTTTCCATGAGCAGCATGGATTACCATCTCATAGTAACAGCTTTATTGGCAGGTCAGTACATCCTCACACATTTCAAAATGCACATTTGCTAAGAAACTGATAGTTCTGTGCCCATTACATTACTTTTTTTTTTGGCCTTCATACCAATCTTTGATGTGATTGTATTGTTATTAAGTAAAGGCATCGGTTGAGTCAGTAAAGTGTTTCTTGTGCATCCATAACAATTTTTCCATCACTCATCAGAATTCTTTTGAGACAAGCGCTTGACTCTGAACTAGTGTGTTTTAGACAGAAAAAAAATAGATACAGCAAATTTAAGGGTTATTTAGTGAATTACTGTAACAAGTGAGCAGCTTGTGAGTGTAGAGGATATGAATCTGGTAAGTTAATGAGAAACCTCTTTCTCAGAGAATTTTAAGAGCTTAGTAGGACAGTACTACTCGACCATTTGTGCTTTGCTTTAGATAAAAAAGCTCCTTCTAAAAAGGCGTGTAATGGTGTATGCTCCCTTTAGTGGGCAGCTTGTTATAGACAGATGTGATCCTGAAACAAATACATGTTCCAGTGATCAAATTTGTATAACTGGCTGGTGTGGAGTGAAATCCTACCCACAGTCAGACAAAAGATATAAAGGCTTGGTGCAACAGGAGGAGACATTAAATAGAAATAAGTTCTGCATCCCAAAGCAGGAGCTGGGGACCAACTGAACTCTTGTATTGTGTCTAAACACAATCCTTCCAATTATCTTTGACTGCATGAAAGCTACCAAAGGAGATCAGGCTACAGCTGCCTGAATTTGAACCATTGGTGACAGACACTTCCTCTGTTTTAGTTAAGAAAATTAAAAAAAATTGAAGTAAATTGTTCTAATTCTATATAGTGATGGTAAAAAAATAATAATAATAAAAAAAATAGTATGTGCTGCCTTTCTCACAGACCAGGAGAAAGTATTTCAAATTATTATATTAAACAGAAAACATGCTCAAGGTTCATTTGCATATGGAAAATGGCTTCTTGCTGTCCACAGCAATCATACCATAGGCCTCTTGACTACTAGCAACTGCTACACTTGGGCAGGTGCTCTGGGGCTAGGTGTAGAAGCCAGGAAACTGCTTCTGTTACTCTCTGGAAGTGTGCTTATCATTACAGTGTTAGTAAAAAATGTATCTCCTATAGTAGCAAAGTTGTATTCAGCACACATAGGGGTATGAACACCCTAGTTAAAGGATTATGTGTAATTGCATTGCTGGAAGTTACGTGTGCAACTGTTGTAAATGCTCAAAGCTTCAAAGAAAGAGAAAAAAAAGTCAAATGGGGTTAAAACAGGAATACAAATGGCATTAATGTACTCACTGAAGAGAAATACTAGTGACTTGCCATATCCATATAATTCACTTTTTTCTTCTGGACACCTTTCTCACTGACCAATGTGGAGAATGTGTTGAGGTCAGTAACAGGATACAAATTACAAGTGAGGAGATTGTCTTTATAATGTTGTTATCCAAAAAGCCAGGAAAATTTGGAGGATAGTCATTTTAACTCTTTAAACAGAGATTTTACTGTACTTCCACTGACATCATTAAACAAAAAATGTCTGAAAAGATATAAATATGATGGTAACGGGCAGCATAAAAACCTTGCTAATTTCTTTTTATCACTAGATGAATTTACTTTTATTTCCTCTAGAGGAAAAAAAAAGAATGGAAGTAAATTAACTATTTATAGTTATAAAAATAGTGACTTCTATCTTATGCAACTTCAAATTGCTGTGCCAACAACTTGCATGTTTGATGAGATATGAAGAGTAGAATATAATTAGATAATGTTAATGATGTATAAAAAGATACTTTGCTCTAAAATATACTTTAAATGAAAGCATACAGTTATGTTATCCCAATGGTATATTTCAAAATTCTTTAAACAATGTCTGTAACTTCTTTTCTACTTTGGAGGAATGTCTCAGCACCACTGTCCACAAACAAATGTGAGAAAGGGGCAAGCAAGCTTTAATGATGTGTAATATTTAGACATTGATACTGGGATTCTGAGCTGTTCCCATTTTTAGTCTATAATTTCTGAGCAAAAATGAAAATCTTTAGAATGCTTACTTGACATCTCCTGTCGCTATGTTTTATGTACCTCTATTCTTTTCTATCTAATATTAATGCAATTATCCACTCAGTGTGTACCAGAAACATTCAGTGTGATCAAGTGAAGCTCTCACTGAAAACACATGTCGCAAACTGGAAGCATTCAGTCATCTTTAGGCACATTAAATACACTATACATCTAAACTTTGTGAATTAATACACTACATAAATATATAAACTTCAGTCTTATAGCTACACACTTCATCTCACCTTACCTGAATTTTTCCATTTAGGAAAACACTAATAAATTATACCTTTTGGGGCATATTTGTAGATGTTGCTCTGTTAGTATTTAAATTTTAACTGAGCTTTAAAAAAGATTTTTCGTACAATTCTTCTCAACAATATTTTTTCAGATGGAAGAGGACGAACAAAAACTTATATTTAAATATACCTTGAAGCCCAGCAAATAATTTAGCAGCAAAAGTCTGGCAGTACCACTCAAAAAAAAAAAAAAAAAAAAGCAGAACTTCTTACAAATCTGTAGATGTTATGGGCTGCTTGTCTGTAGCCAGATGTTTTGTTTATTTAGGTGAATCAAATCCCTTTTGATTTCATCACAGTGGGAAAAATATTATTTTAATTTACACTTTGAGTATTTTCTCAGATTTTCTCTTATCAATGTTAAAATTGGCTTTTCACAGACAAACAGCATTTGTGAAAGGGACATTATTTTCTTCTGTTGAACAACTTCATCTGTAAAATATTTGTCTGACAAGCTGGTGACTGAGCAAAAGCAGAAGGATTTTAGTTTAAATGTCAACAGAATTTCAGCTTCTGAAGAGTCTGTGTGATTGCTTCACTGAAACCAAATGACTAGCAAGGAAGCCGAGAGGAAATGTCTTTAAATAATTCCTTATTGTGTGCAAGTATATTTTTCAATTATTCAATCACTGCAAGAAATCACTCCTAATAAACACTCATAATTAAGGCAAGGTTAAGTAGCATGGCACTAAGCATTCTTTAGTATTCACGGAAGACGACGAACTTTTCCATTTGCAGTAGTTTCAAATTGTTGTGGTTAATTCCCTCATTCACCTTCCTACAAGAATTAAACTTGAACTCAGTCTAGACATGTATATGCTAATGACTGCAAGGGCACTCAGATTCTCAGATAATTCCAGAACTTGAGGAGAAATTACTGCTTTCTAGTGTAAGAGTTTAAATTACTATCTTGACTACATTGAGGAATGAACCATTTTTCATGTTAAACTTACCACTAAGTTAGTATACCAGAAGAATTTATCCTGATGAATAATCTGGTCTCTTCTGCCAAACACTGATTGACTCATTTTCTACTTTTCCAAGCAAGAGTGGTCTCTCTTACTACTTCACTTCTCTGGGGAATTCATTACAAAAGTCATGGAAAGGTATTGTGAAAAAAGTAGTTTCATAAGCTCTATCATCTGACACTTCCTGGTTTAGTTTTCTGGCAAAATATTTGAATGTATTCATGGAATTTTGTATCTGGTTTGTATTTATTGCAGTGATATTTAGATGCATGGATCACGAGGCTTCTTTGAAATGCTAACCTTTAGAAAGGTTTTTCAAAGTCAATTAAGCTCAAAGCAGTACTTATTTTGCTAACTGTGAAGGGAGAAAATAATAGAAAGATATATGTTTTGAGGCATGTTAAGTGACTTCAAGAATTCTCCTTTATTTAGGACACTAGATTAAACGTATGTAATAGTCCTACCTTTGGGTTTCCTCTCCTGTCTTTGAGATGCTTTAAACTGTTCATGCAAATCTTGGGAATCTCTAATGGTTTTTGTTATTTGTGAATGTGAAGTACTTAGGAGAGAATGGAATGATTCATTAATTATGAAGTTCATAATATTTTAGATAACACTATTTTTATTTGTGTTGCAAAATATCTTGTTGCAAAATAATCTGAATAAAGGCAGTGGAAATAAACCTGAGAAATAAACTCTGCCGTAACTACACTAATGATTTCTGATTTTAATCTGAATGTAATAGAATTATAATGGTATTAAACACTATGAAAGCATTAAAAAAAAGCTGAATCTAAGAAGTCAAGACTTTGGAAGTTGGTTGCAAAGTTATCCATAATTTTCTAGATTGGGCTGTTAGGATTGGAATCTACAGCACATATTGTATTTGTTTTTGTCTGTCTTGTATTCTTAAGAACCTTTCTTCGACAATCTTTGATTTTAAAAATGTACGCTGAGCCTGGCACTCCACTGTTGGTTTCACCAAGCTTTTTCTTCACCTGTTACATTTGCTGTGCTCTTTTACTTCCAGATTCCTTCTGAAGTGGAATGTTTCTTTTCGCACCATAAAATAGGTGAAAACATAGGATTGGTAGATAAGATATTTGGATGTCAAATGTGCCTGTGCATTTTACTGCAGCGTCTCAAATTCAAGTCTTGTAAACACAAAGCTGAAGCTGGAATCTGAAACTGCAAATCTACATGCAGTTGGGAGAAAATATCTCCTATTTGAATACATAGAAGAAAGTTGTGCCATTAGGAAAAAAAATACTTTTTTTTTTTTTTTCAGATGACAGTCAAAGGCAGATAATGTTTTCAGAAGAAACTTGTTTTCTGTTTTCCAATAAAAACTCACAGGAAGCAAATTTTTTTTTTTTTTTAGTGGAAAAAAGTTTTTGTTTGAAAAGCACTTCCAAGATGTTCATTAACCTAAATTCTTATTCCTTCTATGGTATTGATGGTGCTTTGGAGGTGCTCACTAAATCTCCTTGTCTTTTTTTTTTCTTATTTTTTTTACCTTCTCTAAAGGCAAAGCAGTAGCATTTAATTGTATCGATGTACTGTAAGAAACAGAAAACTGCTTGAAGGAAAGATCTTTAAAATCAGTAAATAGTATTACTTGTTTTTATAAAGCAAAAAATCTTAAATTATGAACTGGTAAATTGTTTTTTTCATGTTGTTTTCAAGGCCTGGACTCAGTTAAATCCTTTACCAAAGAAAGCAGTATGAGAACGGTATTGAATTGAATAAAGAAAAAACAGTGTATTATCTTCTAGGAGCACAAGTGGAGTGAACAAATACAAGTGGAAATTTACGAACGCCTTCCAGTGGCACAGGCTGTAGCTGTGTTTGGCTGTCTTAATGTAAATGGCAAGACAGCATGGTTCTAGTTGTTGCAGTTCTGCTAATTGTTTGCATTCAAGGCCTAATGATGCTAGAAAGAAATTGTACATTTCTCAGTAAAATACATCTGACACTAAAGCCAGCGCTATGCTCAGCCACGATCCAAGTGACTGTGTGTAGCTTGTTTTGCTAGTGTTTGAAGTAATGCTAACCTTTGGGATTCCCTGAGGGAGAGGAAGTGTTATTCTCTTGATTTAAAATGTATTACAAGTGTTCACATGCTAAGCAACATACACATTAGAGAGACTGCTGTAGGCTCACAAAAAAGTTACATTTCTTACACACTAATATTTCCAAGCACCTTTCTGTGCAGATGTGTGCATTTTGTCCTCACAGAGCATGCTGTTGTCAGGGACTAAGGAAGCTTTAGGCTCTGGAGATGAAATTTGCTAATGTGGAAAAGTGGAAAATAGGTTCGTTATTTTTTTTTTTTTTTTTTTAAGCAAATACGTATCTTAATTTCAGCAAAACTATAACTGCATTATATAGAACACAGGATGAAAAAAATCTGTTATTGAACATCATGCCGTAGCAACGGCCATAATGTTCCAATCCTGTCTTCAATGCAGGGTTAGTCCTGAAGGTGCAACTGTCTCTAGCAGTCTCAAAACTCAAAATATTCAAAGGTGAACCTATTACATACATCATGATAAGAGGACACAAATGTTGCTAACATCTCAGGTCTCTGCAACATCAAGGTCTGTATTAAATAAAACTAATTTATGTAACCCCATGGAGTGTACTAAAACGCCAGTGATGTTGCTGATGGCAATGAATAATTCCTCGCTGTTCTCCAAAGTAGCTATTATTTTAACTCTTAGTCATGAGAATAGGTACGCGTTGAGTAGCTGAGAAATGTCAGTACTGCTAATCCATCCCAGCATATCTTGATTTACATCCTGATAGCAGTTGAAAGTAAACTATGCCTCTAAAGGGGAAAATGTATTATTTTCTTATTTCCACGAGTTGCTTCCACACAGAACAGCACAAGTAGAAAAGCACAAGAATCCCGTAATAAAAATGTGGTACAGACTTTCACTGCCCTTCGGAGATGTCAACACTGTGATTTCATATTTCTTTTTTTTTTTTTTTAGTATACCTTATGGAATTCTTTTGCTTTTCTTAATTCCCGTACATTTCTCAAATTCTGCTTTAAAAGATAACGTTTTCTTGCTCTGCTGTACTGTATGGAAGACAGTTCCAGAACTCTCGTCTCCTTTTTATTAATCTAAATATATTGCTAAACTAACTGATATTAATAAACTGGAAACCAGACCACATATAGACATAGTGCATTGAAGTATTTGAACACTTGTATATTCCTTTATTATTTGAACTTGACTGTGCACGCTGAAAGGAAATATATGCATGTAAGATAATACAAAGCTGTATTACTAGAATAATAAGAATGTTGATAGTAGTGTAGCACATTTCATGCCCCGATCCCCTCAGTGTGGTACCCTAGGTGATTATCAGCACATTTAATGCAATAGAAATGCTTTCACTGATTTCCCAACACAGGGAAGTCAAGAGCACTTTTGTTGTTGTTTTTTTGGTAGGTTGGTGGCAATGTTTATTTTTTATTTGCATTGACAGAATTCTCAAATCTTTCTCACTGAATACAGTTGTGAAGAGAACTGAGGACAGTTCTTGAGAGGTAAATTCTCACTGGGGCCTATAGAGGAGTTTCAGGAGGGAGATTGTTGGTGGTACTGGCCCACCAAGGCTTGTGAAGAGTTTTCACTGTGCATATGGTTTTGACAGTCAATTTAAAGGGTGAGAAATGGCTCCATATTTGCATTTTTAACATTCATTTTGGAGAAGCTAGAAGCCTGTGGTTTTCAATTGCCTTTCTAACAGTGGTCAGATGACGAAGACAATCTGTTTAACAAACTGGCATATAAGATAGCTTTCTCCGTATGTCACACATTTGCCATTCCATCTGCTGGGTAATAAAGCCAGCAAAAACCCAGCCTGACTGACCCCCTAGGTGATCTTCTTGTCTTCAAAAAAAAAAAAAAAAAAAAAACCAGAAAAGTGACAAACTCATTTAAACTTTAACACATTCTATTTCATTTAGTGCTTCCTGTTGTTCTTGTTACTACATAATGTAAAGTCAATAGGTTTAAATGAAGTATTTGTCATAAGTATTATTTTTGATTCTTTGTTCTAAAAGAAGGAGAAATATAAGGTTATAAGAATATGATATGCAGTATCAGTAACTTGTAACAGGCACAATAAGCTCCTGCGTTTTCAGCTTTTCAGCCAATTAGCATTAGTAAATACGAGTCAGACTCACAATGTTAGAAGAGGATTGCTATTTTACCAGCATAGGTAATAACAGGGACAGACAAACTGAAGCTTGTCTGTGACTGAAGAAAGTGAAGAAAAATATGAAGAGGAATTAAATAAAACATTGCTTCGCCAAACCATGTCTTTATACTCACTTTTCATCTAACGTAAGGTGAAACAGTTTGACAGAAATTGATATGAGTGTATTTTTCTGGCTAAACAAAAAATCTACTTGATATGTTGCTGTAAAATTGCCATTTAATGTCAGAGTGTTACAGAACTTCTTTGATATATAGTTCAGCTAATCCTTTAACAGCCCTCCACTAAATGTAATATTGTTGATTGCCAAATGCTGATAAGGTTATACTGAAAACAGTGAAAATTGGATTCATCATACTGTTTGACAGTGAATTTAAGTGTTTTTGTATGCAGTGTTCATATCACAAAAAAAAAAAAAAAAAAAAAGGAAAAACTTTGTCATAGCTATGAACTTCTAGGAAAGATGCCATCTAACCCTGGAGACAAGTAAAATGATTGTAACCAGGTGCTGCCCTCATATTTTTTCTAGCTATAGCCAATGCCAAAGCTATATGAGCACAGCAGTACAATGAAGGCTTAGTTCATGGAATTATTTGGGGGGGAAAAAAAAAACCACTCTCAGAGTACACCATGGAATCTTGTGTTTAAAGAATAGTCTTTTAGCCTGTCAGAACTCTGCTAGAAAATTAGCTCGACTTTTGAGAATTATTTGAGATAGAGATGGTAGTAGCAAAATATTTTGACTTATTAAACAATGGACTACAAGATGTTCTCAGCTGAAAGATGGGATCACTAGCTGTGTAATTGTTATTTCTATCCTTAATGGGATGGGGTATGTTGTATTTTTATAGTGTAAATAGAAAAGAGCATACAAGCATGACTGAGGTTATTTTGTACTGATGTATGAAATTGTGCATCATGCGTTCCACCTGCCATGGCCAAAGCTATCAAATGATAAAAAGGTGAATACTGAAGTGTCCTTGCTGGATGTGTTTGCAGGGGTTTCTGTGCATGATGTTCCTGACGTACTCTGGTTTAATGTTAGAAATACACGTACACATTAGGGAGGTTCTCTTCTATTGGTAAAGCTACTTTTCTGTTCAGTAGATGTAGAGTGGAACAACTATTCATTCTCAGTTCACAGTTCTGTAAGAGGATACTGTTTATCTACCTATTTTTTTTTTAATATGAAAGTAAATACATTAATATTTCAGCCAAAATGTATCCTTAGACAAGCACAATTCTGCAACATATGTTATCCTCTCAAATCTTAGTGCCATGAAAACCGTGTAAGAGCTTGAAGAAAAATATCCATCAGATGAGGAAGTATTGCGATTTCCTTCCATTAAAGCAAAGGAACTTCACGTGACTGCGTCCTTACACTCATAAGTTAGTACTGAACATCACATTGTGTTTGCTGTTTCCAGGTTTTATTAGCTCTTGCAGATATCTTTAAGTAGTAAGAGCTCCTCCTCCATCCCTAACTAACTACTTGAAACATAACTGTTATGAAGCTTTGCAGTGGAGAGAGGGATAGCTTTTTTTTTTCCAAGAGAGAAGGTTTTACTGAAACAGAATGTAAATATGGTTGGATACACCTGTGATGAGAGCGCTAAAAAAATACATATCATACAATCATAGAATGGCCTGGGTTGAAAAGGACCTCAAAGATCCTTCAACCCCCCTGCTGAGTGCAGGGTTGCCAGCCACTAGACAAGGCTAACCAAAGCCACATCCAGCCTGGCCTCGAATGCCTCCAGGGACAGGGCATCCATGACCACCTTGGGCAGCCTGTTCCATATAACATGTCAAAGGGCTGCTTCTGCAGGGAACACTGGGATATTCTGAGTAGATCCTGATAAAGAAGAGGGAGTTAACAGTAAGTGGCAACACTTCTTAATTTGCACATTTAATTACTTACAACAGCTTCCTGACTTAGACAAGTGCCTTTTAAAATTCCATTGTGTTTATATAATATAATAATAACAAATAATATCATGTATATAATAATATTATATAATGCCATTGTATTTATAACTGCTGAAGTACTCTTCGCTATGTCTGTTGTCCTCAGACACGTGCACATCCCTTTTACTTTGCCTCCTTTATTGCTATTCTTTTTTAGTAAGATGAAATCTTGATGCCAACCTATGGGCATACTAAAAAAAAAAAAGAGAAAGGAGATAGTATGGAGGCATATGGAGTAAGAGAATGAAGAATGAGAAATTTAGTCCACTTGTCATTCAAATCTTCTTCATGGATTTGAAATCACCTATATTTAGGAAGTTAAGCCACGTGAACTCAGGTCTACTCTTGACGTGCTGTGTTAGACTATGCAACCCTATTCTTTATGAGTCATCTCACTAGCATACCATACTCAGATTGGCTCTAGTGGATAAGAAAAGCTTTTGGCAGCCATATGTTTTGATATAGCAAAAGCAAACTGTGTTTGCTGAGTAAATGATTTGTTGTAAGATCATCCTCAGGTTGGAGGAGTTAAAGGGATTCCAACATGGAGAGATTCCGTTATTCCACAATATAGAATTTATTGAAATTTAGACAAATTCTGAGTTGGGAAATATGACATCATAGAGCAATGCATTTGGAAATGCATGATATTCTGTCTTTTCCATATTGATGTCTTCATCAGCTCTTTGCATTGAGTTCTTCCTGGTATGTAGAGGGCTGAAGGTAGGTAGCGCTGATGGGATGCAGATCCTCATGTTTCCCTGGGAAAGATTACAATGCGTAGGGTAAAGGATTCTTGCAAGTTACCCCATGTTCACAATTCTTTCTCAGAATAACCATGTGTCAGGCTGCTCCAGCAGTGATTATAATCTAGTGGTTATGCTATCTGAAGTATTATACTATGTTATCAGTGTTGATATTATCTCGAGTATTACTCCAGTGTAGAGAATTTTAATTCACTCCCTGCAGATCCCTGAGTTAGAGAAGCTTTGTAAAGTACCATCTATGAGTGCTTTGTTATTCCTCATTAAAAATAAATAAATAGCAGATTTTCTGAAAATCATTTTGAGTTTTTGGGAGTGGGGAATCAGGAACTGAAAAGTCCTCTGTGTATCAAAATTGGGTTCCATTTATCCCATTTGTAGAAACAAATTTGATAAATGCTATTTTGTTTTTAGATAAAAGCTTGTCTGGGAGTGATCAGTGCTTTGGGACTTGAGAATAATCAGAGGAAAGTGAAACATGTAGGTCGCTCTGAAATAATGCCTCCTATTTATTTCGATGGAAACTACAATATATACAAAGAGCACAATAACACTATTTGATAGAGCAAGTTCTCAGCTACAAAACATTATTTTTGAACATATTCACCACTATTAGGTGTACATTTTTGTCAGTGATGAACAAGAACCTGCACGCCATACTTGGTGACAGAAATATCTGCACCAGAGGAGGTGACCCACTGCCACTGTGGCCACTGCTGAAATGCACCATCCACCGCCTCACTGTGCTCGTATCCACTGTTTCATCTCCATAAATGTTCAGCGTCAATGAATTTAAGTAGGTGCCATTTTTTCTGCATGGAGGAATTCAGTGACACACCTTTGCTTCATATGCACTTCCACATCAGATCCCATTCTGTCAGACTGCCTCTCTGCTGCCATCTGTTGCACAACAACAAGATGTAAGAGAATACTGGTGGGAAGTTTTAGCCTCTGCTGCCGTACCACCAACAACCACGTCTGACGTTGTGGACCGACATCATAAAATATGTGGCATTACTTTTCGGGCAGCACTTGTACTAAATTATTCACTGCTTTAGAAATAAAGCTTGGAGTTTGTAACTTTGCTGCATTTTTCCTTACTCTGATAGATTATTTAATATTTCATGTATCAGCACACATGTTTTATGCAGGCAATTGTTTTGTCTGATACATCTCTGTAGTGATATGGAATTTTATGTCATAAAAAAATGTCCTTACAGCCACTCCAGAAACTGTTTCACTGCCTTCATATTTGCCTGCGTAGTCTAGTTTTCTTCCTCCAGGAGGAAGTCTAATTTTTTTTTTTTAATCTAATGAAAATGCATATTTTCCAAAGTTTTTCTTGAAATAAAGTAATTGAAATTATTTTTATTTAAAATCAATCTTAAGGTTGTTTAAAACAGAACGGTGTCAGGTTTATTCTTTCCATGATATTTTGTTTAATAAAAATAAACCAACAGAAATATTGAGCCACAGTGCCAGAAAGGAGGAGGACACTGTATTTAGGCAATGTATAGCCTAGGCAATGGGCAGCTACACTGAATTTTTTTTTACTCAAGAGATTTGAAATCAGCTCCTATCCTATCCATAGAGCCGTAAAATATTATGTGATGCCTTAGTTTCAGGCTTTGCTATTTATTCTCTTTTGTAATTTCTTTGAAACATTTGGTGGTTTTCAGTTTGTTTGGGGTTTTTTTTTTTGTCTTTTTTTTGTTTATTTGTTTGTTTGTCATGGAGAAAAAGATGGTATATAGGCATCTGTGATGAGCAGGGGAAATAATATCTGTATGTCCATCCTTGTTCCAGCATATATGCAAGGTGTAGTTTTTGTTTGTTTGTTTAAGAAAAGAATAAAGGCAGAAAAGCGAAAATGATGAAACTCTTCTCAGAAAATTGTGCAGCCTTGTGAGTAAAGCCATTGCTCAGATAAGGGAGTTCATACTTTTTAATATAGAGATTCGAATCTGTTTTGTCTCGGGTTGGAGCTATTTGTCAGTCTGCTATTCTTGGAACAAATACTTCATGCTGAACAAAAGAAGTACCTGAAAGTTATCTTCTCCTGAAGTGTATGTAAGACTGTTTTGTTTGGTTTTAACAACTTTTTTTCCTTTTTCCCCAGTTGAAAAATGAGTATCAGTTATGATAAGGACCCTCCTAGCTGAAGTTTCTTAGATAAATAAAGCTTCCTTAAAGATAAATACTTTATACAGTGTTTAAATTTTTCCATGCTGTTTATGCTCAGTTTACAAGAGCGTGTGACTAAATTCTTGATATGTTTTGAAATTATTGTGGTGAATTGGTGAAGCTAAGGCTTCCAAACAAAAGTTTAACTAGGTAGAAAAAATGAAGAGTGACAAGATTTTGACAGCTTTTGTGGTACAGCATTTAAAAGAAATACTGGAAGTGTTTTCTCTCAGAAATATTTTAACTTAGTTGAGAATGTTTCATTTTCTTGTTCCCATTTTTTTTTAAATTTTTTTGTAGTTATTTCTAAATCCTTGCAACATTTCTTCATAGCTAGGTCAAAAGAAATTATTCTTTTATTTTAAATCTCCTCCTTCCTGGAAGAAAAGAAGCTTGACTGTATGCATTCATCCATACAAAACATGTTTGTGTACATTTCTTCTTGTTTGGTAGTCCTCTGCTTCAAGTTCATATGCATAAAGATTTCAGCTGGTACAGGAGTAGATTGTGTAATATAATGCGTATGGTAATGTAGTACAATGTATATTATGGTCTGTATAAATTGCTTTAAGCCAGAAAAAGAGATTGTAGGGATTCTTCTCCATATCTGTTCCAGTTTCTTCAACAACGACTCAAAAGTTGATCCATATTTACTCATTTTATCATTTATGCAACTGCTACATTCAGTACTTCCTCTGCAGTCGTAACTTGTAACCTTAGGCTTTAATCTTTATATTTGCTCCTAGTATATGTAGTGTTCATATTCTTCATGACTGCAGTCATTGCAAATTCATCCAAATCATATCTGTGGAATTTATATGTGCCACGTGATGTACTGACAGTTTTATGAGTGAAATTAATAGCATTATATAAAGATAAGTTTGTTACTTCTCACTCTCATTTCTTCCCTCCACCCAAATATATTTAGTGGCCTTCTTCTTTTGTCTTACTTATTTACTGCAGTAGGCTGGCATAATTTTAACGATGTTTCTTCTTTCCAAGCTTTACTTACAATCTCTGATACATTATACTTTTTCCTTTCTTGTGCTAACAGGGTGATAATCTGGAGAATGATACTTTTCTCTAAGGCGTGTGCTGATGAGAATAATGAACAGTATATAATTAAGCTGTTTTTACTTAAGAAAGAATGTCTGCCTTTAATGTAACCTTACTTGGTTTCAAGCTGATGATATCCTTGAAAAAATGAAATTACTTTTGAGTAGTATATTCAGAAGTATATGGGGATTACATACAAAGGCTTTTTATATTCAATTATTGTTATTGTAAACAGTAATGAAATGAGAAGTGTTTATGCAGAAAAGATGAAGAAGCTAGTAGTTGTATTTGTTGATACATTCAAGTTACATAACAGATACAGTGAGGGAAATACCGCATAAAGTAGAAAATGCAAGTGTCCTTCTGTTTTGTTTATTACAGTGCATATTTTCAGTAAAAGTATTTTAGCATTCATTTTCATAGGATCATACAATATCCTGAGTTGGAAGAGACTCAAGAATATCATCAAATCCAACTCTTGGCTTCAAACAGGATGAGAACTTTATTTTCCATTCCAGACTGGGAGAATAAAATTAAATTTTCTACAGAATAAAACTTCTGAATATGTTCAATTGTAAAGCAAAAATGGTTATTTTTGTTATGTTATTTCACATTGATGTTACAGTAGAATCATTGCTGTAGCCTTACAAAAATGTCTTTTACTGCAATCAAGAGAAGATATCCAAGTGATGGCTCAGTTAATGAGAATTATCAGGAAAAAAAAAGCATTATCAGAAAAAGTTTATTTATTTTTACGTTTTCTGTCTAAAAGTTAAAGCAATAAATATAATTTCATAAAAGCCATTTATTTAGAAGGAACTTCATTTTATTGTCTAACAACTGACTTCTTTTTTTTTTTTCAAAAATTATAACCAGCTCAAACCGATAAAGAAGGAAATCTGTCTAATATTCTTTCCAGTCTGAGATATCCACCTGTAGCAGAAATGCTAACTCACGGCCTGAACCAGTGATTGAGCACCTGGTGGGAAGGCAGGGCTAATCCAGGGGAGCTCAGGTGCATGCAATGGACCTGAGTGACCAGAAGGGGGTGAAACGAGGACCCACCCCTTCCCGAACCTCACTGAAAGATTGGTGGTGGAGGTGAGGGTATTTTGCTGGAGATCCCTGTGTACCTGAGGCTTTCTAGAAGTGAGCTGATTCTTTCATTTGTTTCTGTGCCCATGGCTGTTGCATTTGAGCAAGTCCTTACTTGCTGCAGCTTGGGACCTTGCTGCTCTGCTGTCATTGCTGCACTTTCCATCGCGTTACAGCATTATACCACCCTATTCAAAGGTGCTTTGGACAAATTTAGCACGGTAATACAGAAATAAAAGATGTAGCTTGTTTGATCTTTTGAGATTCCAGGGTGTTGGGGCAGAGTCACTTTTCTAATATGTCATTTGAGGCTTTATTCTTGAAAATAGACTTATTATTTTTTGTTCTTTTAGCAATTACTAAGAGTTAGTTGCAAACAGATTAATACTAGTCAAACTTTTCACAGAAGATTGAAGGATGAGCAGAAGTCTGTTCTATTTTCTCTTATTATTTCTTTCTCTTTCTAATCTATAAAGCACTGTAAATTTTGTTGTAGTTGAAATTAATCTGAATCACAATGAGATTTGAAAGTTGTGGAGCAGATGAAAAGCCAAGGGCTATCAAGACTCTTGAGTCTATTCTTTTCATGTCTCAAAGATACAAATATAGCTTTAATTGCCATGTTTGTAATGATAATATTAATCAGTGGGTGCCGGTCAAACTGTGGTTGAGAGAAATAGTGTCTATATAATTAATAATACTTACTCTAATTAATTCAAGAGTAGCTTGGGTATGTTAAAACAAGCTAGACTCAGTGCAACTTTTCAGTTAGCTGTTCTGGAAGAGTTCTGTAGGTAGGACCAAATGCTTTATTTCACCTTATAGCCTCACCCTAGCTGACGAAGATGTTGCATCTACTTCTTGAAATGATTTTCTCCCTTCCATGGTGCTTAGAAAATGTCATCTCTCAGGTCACTCATATGTAAGGAATAGAAGCTCATATCAACCTGAGCTTTGTAGCTCCACCTGTCATCTTCCTTCATTTCTAATGATTACTTTTTGCTGAGGCTTATTTTGTTTGTAAGTAGGCTTTAATTAATTTTAATATATTTTTTCTGCTGTCACACTCCGATGTGAGCAATCGGACTACACTGCAGACACGAGTTGCGCACCAAGAACCTGTTTTTCATTTCAGATAAATTGTACCTGTTCCACCACGTTTTTTCCTTTCAGTTAAATAGTGTGCTTGGAGGAACTCAGTCTAGTATGACAGATGTAATCCTCATTTCATGAACTTGGGCTGGCCCTGATTTCACTTCATACTGTGTATAATTCTTTTCTCTTAGCAGTGTGTCCTCCTAGCTGAAGACTGAGTCATTCCTTGATCTTGTTGCAGTTTTTCTTATCCATGGGGACATGTTGGCTATCTTCTAGAGCTCGTTTATTGTCCCATGAATGACAGAACTATCTTCCAAAGGCTTTCCTGTTTCCCTCGTGAATTTCTGGGCCTCTGCCCTTCTACAGTGCATCTTTAAAGTCTTGGTTACCAGCATGCTGAAATGTTTAATTGATTCCAGGATATTAAATATTTATTCTGCACCTGAAGTCTTTCCTCAGTTTCAAGTGTTCTTTTATGGTAATCAAAATAGTAAATAGAGCACTTCTCTATCAGAAAGATCTCTCTCAGAGGCATGACCTTTGACTTTCAGAATTCATGCAGCCTCTCAACAGCTTGACTTCATCTTTCACTATGATATCACTCACATCCCTTGATAGGCCCACTGTCTCTTCATCAGGCTGCTCATATCTACAATTCATCTTTATTTTGTGCTACTTTTATTTCACTGGTTGTTTCTATCATCTGTATCCATGCTGAGGTTGTAATTTAATTTCTGTTTGTATATCTTTCATTCAGACTTCTTCACTTATATTTATACATTCCAGTAAGACTTTTTCTAAATACTTTTGTCAATCTATCTTTCCAGCAAAATGTCACAGAGCTGTGGCATTGCATCTATATATTGTTTACTTTCCAGCTCCTATAATCAGTGTCAATACGATCTGTATGTTCTGTTGATCATTCTCAATTCCTCCCTTTTTCACTTATTCTTACTTTATGTCTCATTCTTTTTATTTTTGTTTGAGCGGATGTATGGTTTTAACTGCACTCACCATTGGCAATACATCACTTCTTCCTAAGTTAACTTATTCTTTAATCAGAATTGTGCTGCTGAGATTTTCCTCTACCTTTAATCACCCATATTATGTCACTTTTTTCTGCTCACGTGCAATTTGATATATAGGTTGGATATAGCTACCTTGCAGATAGTCTAGAAGATTGTGCTCTCTTGTTGTCTTACTTCAAATCGATGCAATCTAGGCTCTATTTCTCTGGATAATTTAAATGTTATGCTACTATCATTTCAACCTTTTAAAATACTATTTTATTAGTGCAGTCATTTCATAGTCCAGTTGCTCTTTCTGCTGAGAATAAGGCCAGCAGTCTATCCCTTTACTAACTTACCATCCGAAGCATACTTCACCCCCATCCATACTGGTTATTTTCTGTCCTTGTTTCTCTCCTATTCCCTTAATGAGGATGTCTGAGTCCTCTTTGATAAATCAAATAGTGACTTTCAGATAAATTTATTAGCTAATATATGGAAATATTTAAACTGTTTTGACTCTTAATAATTTTCTAAATTTTTTCACCACATTTTTTTGTTAAAATTATCTTTGATTTTTAAAAATGTAGCCCTCTGAGTGTTTACCTACCATTTCCTTTAGCCCTTAGTACTTTGTAGGCAGCAAAAATGGGCAAAAA
The DNA here is from genome assembly GCF_002078875.1 of Numida meleagris. Lineage (NCBI taxonomy): Eukaryota > Metazoa > Chordata > Aves > Galliformes > Numididae > Numida > Numida meleagris. The sequence goes on from NC_034412.1 coordinate 41,236,685, forward strand.
TAAAATCAGCACTGTCTCACAAAGTCAAAATTTTTACATGAACAGCATTAAATCTATTAATTAAACAGACTGAATCTGTTTTCCAACCCTAATACGTTTTTTTTTTTTTTTCAGATGATACCAAGCTAAATAGCTAAAGCCAAAACACTTCCATGGCTCACATGAACACAATGCATTAAAGAAAATCTTTTCAGTGTTTTGCATTTTTTTTTTCTTGGGCAAAACGAAGCTATATGTTATGGCAATGTGACAAGTAGGTGTTGTTTTGTTCTCTCCAAGTGTAAAGTGAAAGTGGTATATTGCGTATGTAAATACAGTTTTTAGCTTAATTTGTGTCAGAGGAGATACACATTGAAATTCTTTGTGTTGAAGAAGTGCCATTGTGCATAGGCCATTGCACAGCAAATCTTTGAGAGTTTGCTCTGCATAAATGTCAGGTTAGAAGAATTATCAGTTAGCACTGAGTCATCATTTATACTAAATGAATTTGGCATGTATATTTTATATCATTTTAAAGCAATAGTTCCACATACAGTACCACCCAGTCAACTTAAATAGCTGTTATTCTGTTATAGGCGTATTAACTTTGCCGTGTTGCAATTAATCTAGCTTTCCACACAAGAGAATTGTTCGTCTGGGTTATTCTTTGTATCTATCGCCTACCTGCCTCATTTCTACAACAAAAAAAACTCAGTAGGAATTTGTATGCAGCTGGAGGGCAAAACTGAACATTTGTTTGTCTCACATCTGGCTTGGTAAAATAATGCCCTAAGGAAGAAATATCTGAGAAAGGGAAGCATTTCTTGATCATTAGTTGGCAAGTGCTGCTAGGAATAAACATATGTATCTAAAGTAACATCTGGACTAAAAATGCTTAAAAATCACGTTCTGATGCTTCTGAATAAGGATTGTGGTATTGTGACGTTGGTTTCAGAAAGTGTTCAAAATTGAGAAAAGCATCAGAAATGAAAAGTTACTAGAATAAATTTAGACTTTTTGTTTTTCTCTGTCAAATAAATAACATCTTAGAGATTTAGAGAAAAATGCTGACAGGAAATTCATTTTGAAGAAAACCTTGCAGTTTAGAGTTGATTTTACACACATTTCACATCGCGTTATTAAATAGGTGATCTTTCTACATTTTACCTTTTTACTATTTAAGGTAGACTTAGTATGCATTTTTTGATTTTCAGCAAATTTTTCTTTAGAAACTAAGTGATGATAATCAAGCATTAGTTCTTGATTGTCAACAATTTCATTTTGAAATTCTCCATGTGGCACTATTGGGTTACAGACAACAGAGAAGAGTTTTGGATATTCATTTGAAGAAGCGCAACTTAAAAAAAAAAAAAAGTTTCATGTGAAATTAAATGAAATAAATAAAATTGTGGTTTCTTTATGTGTACAATTTTGGAGAAAAAACTTTGTCCATAACTGGCTAATTTATGGCCAAAATATCCAGTGTTTACTTCTGACGAATAGTAATGCAGAAGAATAACTAAAAAATAAACCAAACTGATGATTTCCATCTTTGAGAACAATCTTCCCAGATCAGATATACAAATTATTCAATTATCTTGAAAATAAAGAAAAATATGATAGCTAGGTAACTTAATGTTTTGCTAAAAAGTCTTGTTATTTTGAAGCCATTATTAAAAATATGAAAAGGTCGGTCAGATTATAAAAGAAATTAAAAAACCAATGTGCTTTTTCTGTAATACCTGTATTTGTATAAAATTTTAATTCATATTTTCCTTGAAAAACGTGTCAGATATACATTTTCAAATAAGCATAAAGGCAATTATTGCTAACAGTTACAACTAATTATAGAAAGTACATTTTTTAGCAGCAAGGCTTTCATTAGTTTTAAAAGATAGTCATGTTATCAGCAGTGTATGATATTGCAGTAAATAGTTGACTGTAGCTGGTGCTAATACAGAAACAAAGACAGAAATAACTGTATGTAGCTAAAAAAAGCTTCAGACAGACACTGATACAAACATAGTTTCCCCAAACACAAATTTATTTCTCTGTTTTGTAGAACTGTCGTTTCAATACTCTATATCATTACTTAGCTCATGGCAACATTTTCCTTTCTCTTAGCGGCAGCTGTAGAAACCAAAAGCTCATGTTGAAGTTCATTTAGGACTTTTCCTGTCAGTTTAGAGAGCCTTTGGAGAAGACTTAAATTGCTCTTTTTTTTAATCAGCACTGTGTAAATACCACCCCAACTCCTCTTTTTCCCCATCCTACTTTTTGGTTGCTCAGCCCTGCAGAGCATTTTGGGTTACAGAAGTATTTTTAAATCTTCTGTGCTTTAGAAAATAGAAATAGTTTGTGTGGATATGTAGACTTGTCTAATGTGCCCAAAACGTTATGTTCAGTTCATCCAGCTAAATTCTCTTCTGCATTCCTGGAGGAAATAAAATCTCCAGTCAGTTGCAGTAGCCATCGTTATTTCTGTAACCTCTTTCCCAAGAAATTATCAATGTACTGTCCCTCCATTGGCAGAGTAGATCACTCTTCTTATTAGGTGTTTGTGGCAAAGAAAAGGACAGCTGGTGTTAAATGGATTTACTCTGTGGTGATGTCCCATAGGAATGATGTGCCCTACGCTAGGACTTGTAAGTGTGGTCACTTACAAGAGAATCTTACATTTCTTCTAAGAGAGGAGAGAGCTGCCAAATTTTAAGTGGAGAATGAACAATAGCAAGTGTTGGAGATGCAACAGAGGATTTGTCATTTACATCCTATCTTTCACAAAATAATGTAGAAATCTCTATTTTCCAGGGGGTGTTCCTGTTCTTGATGCATCTCTTGCATCACTTGTGTTTTTGGGGTTTTTTTGCTAGCACTAGAAATACTGCTTTTCTGTTAATAGTGGGTTCAAATGATGCAGTATGATTACTTTGGACTTTACATAAGATTTTTATCTCTGAGATGCTTTGATTTTGGAAAAAAAAAAAAAAAGTTTTATAAGCTTAGAGAGGAAGCTTGGAGGAGGATGAGTGAAAGCTAACCCACTAAGTGGATCCAAAAAACATGATGGAAGTTGTGTCCTGAATCCACCTGAAATTAAGAAACAATGAGGAGGTTCTGATGAGAAAAGTTCAGGTAAATAACTGATGAAGCAGGCTGACATGATTAATATGCTCAGAAATCTGGCAAATTTGTCTTTCAGCTCCCCACATAACAGCATCTGGCCTAAGAGATATTCTCCATGTTATGAAATAGCATTTTTACCAAAGGGTAAAACATGGGGTGGTTTGGAGTTTTCTGCTACGTATGCTCTCTTTTCTCTAATTTGATATTACGGTTTTTGTCCATGGCCTGTGTCAAACTCATCAGAAGGCAATAATGAACAACAGCAACACAATCAAACATGCCAGTTTGAGATGATCAGTGAATAAAGTAGTAACATTTATTTTAACTGCTCAGGTAATGCATCCTTGCAACCAGGATTTTTCAAATATGGTTTGCACAGAATAAAAGCAGTTCAAACAGTCACCAGAAATGTTAATTATTATGCCATGTCTGCTTTTATTATTGAGTAATAAAAGAATGAGTGACATATTTTATAATCATCTTCACACAAATGCTTTTTTGGGATCTACAGTAATGTCTTATGTTTAGATGTTCTGCTTTTTTTTTTTTTAGAAGATATATTTATTCACTTAATTAAATTTCCTTTTCATAACATTTAGACAATTTTTGACTTAACCAACTTGTGCATTTTTATCTTCAGGTTTTCTCACAGTCTATCTTGAGGCAAATTATGATTATTGGACTTACTGTAAGGTTATGATGCGACAAATTTTCAAAAACGTGATTACATATCTGCTAAATGATTGAGACTGAAGTAAACAGAAGATGCCCCTGGAAGTTAAATGTTTAGACCAGACCTGCTGTCAGTGTTTCCAGTAGAGAGGATATTGGTAGTCAGTATAAGCTTTAGACCTTGGCCCCGAGTGTCAAGAGCTAAACAGATGCCAAATTCTTGATGGGTAGTTTCTCTTAAGTTCTGCTTTGGGATAGGAATAAAATATGACGCTGCAGTTAGGAAAATATTTTATTTCATTAAAACATTTAATCTTTAATGCTTTTTGCTGTTTTTTTCCTAAGGTGTAGATTTAGCCATGCGCAAAAAAAACATACACAAGGCCTTCTAAAGCACTTGCTGTCCTAATGTGCTTTTTGAAAGAAAGAAATGTTGACCGAATATTCACAAAAAATGCCCACTATGTGCCCTTCTCTGTAATGATCCTATACTTATAATTTTTGGTGGTTTTGTTTTTTTCCTGCTATTTAAATTAGTTCAGCCAGCTGTTGTGCAGAAGCGTATTTGCTTGACACTTGAGTTACGAAAGTTTAAGCTATCATGGCAACAGATAGTAGAAGAGCTTCAACATAAGTAGGACTGAGTAATACTGGCTGGGAATGGGCACAGAGAAGGCTACTTGCCTTCTAAGCTATGAACTCAGTTATCCTGGACTCATAGAACAGGAGGTGCACTGTGATTCACTGCCATGCATATGTATATACGAAAAAGAGATTCATCTACCTTTTCTTCTCCAGCCATTCTCATCTCTATTGCTGATACTTCAAGTTCTGAAAGTCTGAATATCCAGTTATTTTGCTCTTTGTACAACACTGAAATGGCAGTGTCATGTAGCAAACAGACAGCTGAACAGAAGATCTGATTTTTTTTTCTGTATTCAGCTTTGCTACCTGATCTCTCAATGGGAAAGGTAGATCTAGCCTTTTCAGGATGTTTTTCATCTGTAGATTTTTTTGAAGATTTGAGTATTTTTTTTGTAAGAAATGCTATTGAATTATAATTTAGTTGAATACTTAAGCACCCTCTTAGTGCATATCCTATGTCAATTTTTATTTTATTGAAATGGTGTTAAAAAAGGATTGGATTGCTGTTTGAGTCTTAATCTAGTGTCCATTGATCTGAATGAATCTCTACTGAATTCGATGCAAAATAGTACAAATATCACAAGAATGGCTTTGTTTAGATTTTAATCATGTATTGTTACTTTTCACAGTCATTGCAATATTACAGCTTTTTTCCTTTTTTTCTTTTTTTAACAATAAAATAACAGGTCTGATATGGCATTATATCCTAAAATGTTGTTTGGCACAGTCTTACACATCATTCATTCTCATTAAAATGCCTTAAAACAGGAAATGGTTTTGTTTGGTTACGGGATACAGTAGGCAGATTTACAAGAATTAGCAGAGAATCTTGCAGTCATTGGAAAAGTTGCCTGATTCTCAGAGAAGCAAAATTCTTCATATTTTGGGTTTGAAATGTGGAATTCTAAAAACTTCTAAAATGGTATGTATATGCAGGGGAAGGGAAGATGGAGGAGAGGATTGTAATAAAGGGAGCAAGATTTTTGCATTTTCATGGGTGTGTAAAACCAGTGTTAAAAAGTCATTTAAGGTTTTAGTAATTATGTTTGTATGTTGATATTATCTTTCATGATAGTCACCTACATTCTGTATAAATAGAGTTGCTTAAAGATGCAGTTTTTTCCTGACATGCAGACTGATGAGGAACAAGGTACATTTGTTATTTGTCAAGAGGAAAGTGTCTTTGGGTAGAATTTACCAGTTGAACTTACAAAGCATTGCTACTTTTATTGGAAAAAGGGAAACTTACAAGTTGTTAAGTGGGAAGAATTCCCTAAAGCTTAAATGAGATGATCAGACAGTGCATATAGGAGAGAAGACTATAGGAATTGGAATACTGACTCTGTTTTCTCTGCAGATCCTAAAGTGTGTGAAAGCTGTGGTTTTCACTGTTCAATGTTTAGATATATACATTATCTTCATCATGGTTCCTTTTCTGGTTTTCTTCAACTAAGAAAGAAGTGGAACATTTACTATCATTTCTTAAGTTCAAAATTGATGTAAATGACACTGTAAAATTTTATAGCATTTTTTTGAAGTAGAGGAACTGATAAAGTGTATAGCTAGAATGTATCTGAGATGGAATAAATGTGAACCACATTTAATGTCCTTAATTATACTTAGCTTTAGCTTATGCTGAAGCCAGTAGTGCTGGAGAAACAAGAGTTAAGGGTGTCAAGGAGTAAAATAGGATCTTCTTTCCTATTAAAGATCTTGATCTGCTTCCACAAAGGACAACAGATGTACTCTGTTAACTTTTCTGAGTCCATAAAAAATGTCCTGTTATATACAGTAATTAGGATTCTTGCCATCATCAGATGAAGAAGACGTTTTTCAATTTGCATGCTTTGAGTGGACTTGTAGCTGGTGAAAAATTGATGTACTTTCATTAAAAAGTGCAGATATGCACTGATTGAGGGGACCCTGGAGTCAGGCTTCTAGAATCACTTATGAGAAATGCTGTCTTCTGATGAATGAGAACATGATGCCAAGTAGTGCTGCAGCTTTTTCCTTGCTCTCCTGCCCCATGCTCCATAATGGAAGAAGTTCCACTTAGCCAAAACACAAATGCCTTCACCTAGATGGAGCAAAGGGAAGATTTCATTAAGTCTTCCTGCATATGCAGTCATTAATCAAGCAGTTTGAAAATACAGCTCAACCAGCACACTATGCAACACTTCAGAAACAGCAGGGAGCTAGGAGTAATTTGTTTTATTCCAAGGTAATCTAGTGACTTGCAGACTACCCTCAGTCAGCATCTTCTGCATGCATTTCTCAAATCAAGATTTCTGGTTTCTAATGTTTACGCAAATAATAGAAACATGGTAAGATGTATCTTCTCAGACAATTTTTTATTGCCAAATTTTACTTGACTTTAAAATTTAGATTGCAACCTACTATACTTCATTTGCAATCAACAAAATGAAATTTAAGTTCAATAGAAGAAGAAATCATAAACTGGTGAACGCTGTATCAACAGTATTGGCAGAAATCAACCAAACTTGGCTTTTCTATTGCTTTATCTATATTAAGAATACTTTTCACAGATATGAAGTTACACAGTTGCAAGAAAGGTCAAGAGACTTAATTCTTCATTAGCACACAGAATGATTTTGGAAGAAAGACTGTAATCAGCAGAAAGTATGGTTCCAGAATTAAAAGGAAGTCTTCTTGAGAGCAAAAATACCACGTAGTTGGTAAATAAAAGAATCTGCTTTGAATCTTTTGCTCATTAAATGCAATATTAGCAACTCAGTATTTTCATTGATGTAATGTAAATGTGTACATTTATACAGACTAGAAACAGCTGTTCATGGCATCTTCTTCAGTCTGCAACTGGCACAGTTTTAATGCAGTAAGGGTACTAGACTTCCATTATTCTAGCTTTAAAGAAGTGAGGGAGGAGAATAGGACGTGATAACAACTCAATCAGTTTACCAGCTTTACTGTCATGGCTAAATGTCACTGTCATAAGAAGAAATTGTTCTAGAATATTTTTGAAGGACAAAAGGGTGATTTGACAAACTCAAAAGCTGGACTGTGAGGGAATGCAAGAATGTATGAAGGATTGAATTTACATTCAATCATGTTATGAATCATAACAGATTTATAGTTTAAATATTTCCATGTATTAACTAATAAATTTATCCCCTTCTTTCTTGGATCTTTGTTACAAAATGATAAGGAAAAATGAAGCTGTATATTCATGTAGGCATGAACAACACCAACATATATATTTTTAATCCATTATGAAAGGGAATATATAATACACTAAGCATGGTAGTTTTTACTCTGCAGTTTTATATTTTCCAGTGACTCTCTGAACAATGCAGTAAATAAGTAAAATGTTTGCCCTTTCTTTAGTGTTTGGGAAACAAGCTAGTTTATTCCAATGGTCCTGATCAGTGGAGCTATTCTACCAAGCATTTATCTCAATTATAATACAATGAATAATTTTCTTTGGCTGCAAATACATATTCTGCCTTACCCCAAACTTCATTAACTGAAAAGTTAGATATAATGGTCTTTTGTTGTTCTACCATTTACTTACTTGATACCCCTTTAAATAATGACAAAGATTGTATTTAGCAAGAAAACAAGGGAGTCTGCCAAAAGCTCTTGAAAATATAAACTTCCTCACCATGGTTCAAACAGAAGGTAGTAGCAGTGCTAAACAAAAAGTTAAATAAGGCATTTCTGTGTGCAGTAATGAGCATTTTAACAGTGGAGAACAGTTTTTGATTCTCCTACCTGTTTTTGCAATAGTGGGTCCGTACTTTGATAGGGTCACAGTAGAAAGAGCTTTGGTCTGAAATTTCTGTATCTCTGCAAGAGAACTATAGTAGTGGATTTCACCATGTCAGTTGGAGCTAATCTGCTATAAAAAGGTTATGCCACAAATGAATGCTATGCTGCTGAAGTTGAAACAAGCCAAAGCTGTGTTCAAAGCGCATCAGACAGTTTTTAATTAAACTCTCATAAAAATAGCTGTTTGAACTAGGGATCCCATTGTTTTTGCAGATTTCCACTGTCCTTATAACAAAAAATTAAGCGGCTGTTAATGGGGCTTGGATTCTTATTTTCCTGCTATCTTCCTTTGAGCTTTGTTTTCCTTTGTACTAGCATGAAAAAGATACCTTGCCTTCTCGTTGCTTCTTTCCAGTAATGTATGAGAGTTTTGGTTACAAGCCACAGCAGCTTCTCAGAATGCCAGGGGGAGGCTTGGGAACTAAAGACGTAATAATGGTGCACCTACTGCAATCATTAGACACAGACATTTCTACAATATATTCTTCTCTTGTAGATAGGACATGAAAATGTTCCTACATAATATGCAAGCAGACCAATAAATATACAGAAAGGCCATAGGTGAACTGTTCTGAAATGGTAGGTAAATGTTTTATTTTATGAGTAAATGTTAACAGATAGTTTTAGTGCTTTTGATTCAGCTCAATTTTTCAGCTAACTTATTTAATGTAGAATTCAGTCATATGTCAATTCATACAAACGTTTAATGAATTATCAGTTTGAAGGAGAAGGAACTGCAGATTTCTTTTCCTGCATTACAGAGGAATCAAAGGAGTTTGCCACCTTCATGAGCTGTCACTGATGGAAGTTTAATTCAGGGAGAGCTGAACTCTGTCCCTGACATGAGTAGTCTACCACAGTGATAATTCCTAGGCAAGCTGCATTTTTTTATTCTGTTTTTTTCAGATTTTTTTCTGTCAGTAAGTTCCAAATTTTAAAACCAGTCCATGTAGTTTGAAGAAGAACACATGCTTTTTGTTTTCCATTAAGAAAAAATGTATCAAGTCCCCAGTGCATCCTGTCATTACTGCTGTAATCTTAAGCACATAGTGGTTTCCCTAAAGTCACAGACAGTTGCTAAAATGCTTAAAATTAATAATGTTGCCTAAGTGTTTTCCTATATGAAATAAACAGTAAATCCTACTAATTTTTATGCCAAAGGACTCCTGGAACAAAAGACCTACATGAACTGTTAAAAAAAAGTAAGCAACCTATAGCTGATTTTGTCTAAACTTTAATGTAATTAAGTGATCAAGCTATCTGCGGATAAACATGTGGTGTTAACAAATACTTCCATCATTATTTAGACCAGCTTTTACATTAAAAGCTCTTTATTTGCAGAGGTAAATACTTACTGACAAATATTTGTTTACATATTTAATTTCAGAACTAATCATTTATCAAAAAAACTAATGCTGCCGAAACAAATATCTTTTCAAAAGAGTAGAAGTAAATGAGACATGTTATCTTCTAATGCACAACAGCTCAGGAAAAAAAAAAAGGGGGGGGGGGTACTGTAAAAACTACCTACATAAAGAATTTCCATAATAGCAGCTAGTGTGCAACTCAGCAGCTGGGCAGAGATGGGGATTTCTTTGAGATCCTGTAATGTTAAAAGCAGTGTGCTACATTCTCAGCACATGATTAAACTTATTATAAAAGCCTTACAAAAAGTAGACCTCGACAAACTGTCAACAAATAAGTTCAGCAACTGTTTGGTTCATGAAGTTAGGTAATATGAATATGTTAGGTCACAGAGAGATGCCAACACTATGTGCAAATAAAACATTCTGCTAGATAATATATTACAAAATAAGTGGAAAGCAACATTTTTTTTTTGTATAGTGTTTTTTAATTAAAATGCAAAAAAAATGAAAAGAGTAAATTTTGCAGTTGAAACAAGTAGCTTGCTCTTCACACAGCTGTGGGTGTGTGAAGTTCATTTAGTTCATTGTGGTGGGTAATGTCTGGATCCTGTCTATGTCTGTGAATCAGCCTTTTTTTTTTTTTACTAAACAGAGTGAGGCACCTGAGTACTGAACATCTGGTGATGGTGCCCAAGCAGTGAAATTATTTTTTATTATCTGATCAGATCTAAATGCATTACAAAAGACAGTAATAAATAATGTATTAAAAGCAAGTGCAATTATTATTATTTTGGTCATATTCAGAAATGTTCTCTCTAGACATAATGTCTTTCAAATGTATAATCTCTTAAATTGAAACCTGAACCAAAATTAAGTCAGTCACACTTCTAGCTGCATCTCCATTCTGCTCTGTCATTTCCCTTCTCTCTGTAAAGAGGTATACTGCAACAGTAGGTTGAACTACAAAACTTTTATGTACTTGGCATATGTATGCTGTGAGCATGTTTGTAATCCCTCTGTGAAACCCTGCTTTTGCTACATTCATCATCATGGGATAGGCAAGGAAGGAGAGCATGGCTCTCTTTGTTAGAGAGTGTTCTGACGTTATTGAGCTCAGGGCTGGCAATGATAAGGTTGAGAAGCAAAACTGCTACGTTGAAATTCCAGAGAGCAGTCTGTTAACTATTCAAGACACTGGTAGGGAGAATCCCTTGGGAGTCTATCCTGAAGGATAAAGGGGTCTAGGAAGGCTGGACACTCCTCAAGAAGGAAGTCTTAAAGGCACAGGAGCAGGCTGTCCCCCTGTGCTGTAAGGTCAGCTGGAAGGGAAGGACATTGTGGATGAACAGGAAACTTTTGCTGAGGCTCCCTCCTGTGCAAGAGGGAATGGGCATCTTGGAGGGAGTATGAAGAAGTTGCTAGGACACACAGGGAGAAAATTAAAAAGACAAAATCTCAGCTTGAATTCAACCTGGCCGCTGTAGTAAAAGGCAACGATTTTTTTTTTTTTTTTTTTTAACAAATACCTAACAGGTAAGAGGAGGGTTAAGGAGAATCTCCATCCTTTACTGGATGCAGAGAAGAATGTGACCACTGAGGGTAAGGAAAAGGCTGAGGTTCTCACTGCCTTCCTTACATTTATCTTTAATAGTCAGACCAATTATCCTCAGGGTACTCTACCCCCCTGACCTGGAAGTCTAGCATGCGGAGCAGAATATCCACCCAATGATTGAGGTGGAGACAGACATCTACTCCATCTAGACTGTCACAAGTCCATGGGGCCAGATGGGATCCACCCAAGGGTTCTGAGGGAGCTGGAGGAGGTGATTGCCAAGCCACTTCCCATCACCTATCAGAGTTCTTGGTCAACTGGATACGTCCCAGAGGCTTGCCAGTGTGACTCCCACCTACAAGAAAGATTGTAAGGAGGATTTGAAGAACTACAGGTCTGTCAGCCTGAACTTGGTACCAGGGTAGATTATGGAACAGATCGTCTTGAGTGAGATCAAATGGTATGTGTGGGACAACCAGGGGATCAGGCCCAGCCAGCATGGGTTCACAAAAGGCAGGTATTGCTTCACCACCTCCCTGGAGTTGTTCAAGAAATGTCGAGATGTTGTACTTAGGAATTTTGTTTAGTGGGCGATATTGGTGGTAGGTGGACTGTTGGACTCGAAGATTTTAGAGTTCTTTTCCCACCTTAATGATTCTGTGATTCTATGTTTCTGTTCTTGATGCCTTAACGTATTCTTACTAGCACAGGAGATGGATTCAATCTGAAAGTAGATAGATCCTTTTCTATTAAGTAGTTTGCAGATGTATTTTTTCTCTGCTTCCTGAATTGTTGCTTTCAGTTCCAGAATTAAATTATCACATAACAGTTTACAAAAATCCACAGTTAAATCAGTGCCTGTAGGTGTCCATATTTAATTACTTAATGACCTATTTATTTCTTAAAAGAAAACAGGTCTGTTTTATATTTTCAGTGTTCTTTTCCCTGGAAAATCTTTTTTCATAGTGGATGCCTGAAAATATTGTAAATGTGAGCATTACAATTAGATTTATGGCTATCTCCACAAATTCTATGGAGTTCATTGGCTTTTTCTATCCAGTTACAAACTGTGTTTAGCAAATTGGTTATTTGCATATCTTACACAGCTAGGTTTGCCTGCTCTTTCACCTCACTTACAATGTTTTTGTTCTAAATGGAAAAAGACTGCATTTAGTCTTCCCATTAAGCAGATGTTTTATGATGTCATGTTAATTTTCTTTAGAAGTAGCCTGTTGGTGCTTTAGTGTTATGAGTTCAGCAGATGCTTGCACACCTACTTTATCACCAACTCAGTCATCTGCTCTTTTTTACTCCCTCACCTGTTTGCAGAAATCTTTGATTGGCAATATGTCCCTAGTGCAGGGTATGACCTTCACATTTTTCAGCTGATAGCCACACACACACACACACACACACACACACAAAGACGCATGCACACACAAAACCTCACACTGATTTACTATTTTGTGTTCTCCTTTTTTTCTGAATTGGCTCTCTTTTTATTTGCTTTTAATGGGAAGATACATTAGCAATGATGGTAAGCAGTAAATGGTTTGAATTCACATTTAAATTTTTGTATACCAGTTAGGTGTTCCAGGATTTTGTGGTTGGAAAATTGGGAAATAAGAAGCAATTGTAGCTTTCTGTAGTGTAGAGGTACTAAAAATCTGGAGCAACTCATCTCTAAATACACTTGAATCTGTTTGTTGAAGAGATGAAAAGGAGAGAGCAAAGAAAGGTGAAGAATTTAGGAAGACAGTGATAAGACCTTCCAAGCAATTGAGCAAATAAACAATTTTTTGTCTGCATTACCGACTTCCATCCTTCTAGGGAACATCCACCTCTCAAGTTCTCCCAAGCCATTCCGTGGCTCTTTGTTTCTATTGCTCCAGAAATCTCTTCCTCCTCAGTCATGAGCTAACCCCTCTTTGCACAGCAATCCCTTTAACTACTATCTTGGGTGACATTTCCTTCTAGTTGTCAAACTCAAGTTACGGTACTCCTAATCTTGTTTTCTTAACTGTTTGCCTTCTTTCATTTGGAGAAAGACCAGCATGGATTCAGTTAGAAGATATTGGTGCCTTAGTAATGAGAATGCTGTTAATGAGAGAACCCATCTTCCTCTGTCCTGGCTCACTTTTCCCCTAAATTTTTCCATTAGATGTTGAAGTATTCACTTGATTCATGAATTGTAACAGTTCTGTTCATGCACAAAGTTGCACAGAAATGAAAGCAGTATATGACTTCAATCTTCTAATATAATTAAACAAGACAGAAGGTAACAATATTTTACAAATTATATAGACAGCGTAACAGGTGAAATTACTTTCTATTAGTTTTGAGTGAGGTTGGAACCTGAAGGTGAGACCAGTAGGAACCATTACAAAACGGCAGTTGTTTTCTGCCAGAGATCTCATGTACATCCGTGAGTCTGCAACATAATACTGCCTTGGAACTGCTGAATCCATCTGCTGTCTTTTAATACAACCTCACTGGAGAACAAGACTTTATTTGAGTTAAACTTTTGAGCTCAATTTTTGAATTGAGTTGAAAATTTGAATATGAAAACCCTAAACCAGTATGAGTTTATTGCTACAAATCTATTATTAAAGCAGTTTTATCTTTAATCCCGCATACAATGCAAACATAGTTTTATCACTCTGAAAATATTCATATTTTTTTCTTCAATCATTTTCTTGTTTTTAGTGTCCATCTTAATAACTCCTTTTCGTAACATTCTGCTTCTTTGTTCTCTGAATCCAACTTCTGTCACAGAGTCCCTTTGAAATGATCTATGTCTGGTAATCCTACAGATTAGCTTTATGAGAAGCACAGCATTCATTAATGTTTGCCCCTAATTTACACATTTTTAAAGGCACTCAAAGAAAAAACATATTTGTGAATTTCTGAGCAGCACTTTACAACAGCAGTATGTATCTTATAGGATATTTTAAGAACAAAATTCAGCTATTGCTATATGAAAACATAGTATCTGTACTGCACAATTGGTTCTGTGCAGTATATCTGGTGACAGCTTGGTGTCACACTGATCTTCACAGAGAAACTCTGTATCTAAGAATAGTGACTTGAATTGTATTATCTGCATAATAGCAGTTTCTTGTACATATCACAGATGCAATCCTTCTCTTTACAGTACAGAAGACTTTAAATCAAAAATCACAAAATCTCTGAATATCTTCTCTGCACCAGTGTTTTTTCAATAGTACTTGATTCTAGACAGAAGATGCCTACAGACTGCTATAGTTTGAATGTTTCCCCCAGGATAAGTATTTAGGATCCCAAAAGGTCAGCATTTCAACTTGGTTACAGTCTTGTCATATTTTTGTTTCCATGCATTCAGTTTTCTGTGATTGACAATGCTAGATCATCTCCTTCTAGCTGAAGTCCAGTATAATATCCTCAAATGTTTTGTTTTTGTGAGTTGTCTCATCCTCCATGACTGCCAAGTTAGATTTGTTTTCCTATGTTATCGATTGACTACACAAATGCCACTCTAATACACCCACTCACTTTGCACTCTCCTGAACAATTCTTTGCCTTCTGCATGTCTCATCTTCCCAGGTCTGTTCCTGTTGCTAGTAATTTACACTCATTCCATTCAGTATACAAAATCATATCCTCTTTAAAGTCTTCAGTTATGCAACCTCTTTGAACATTAATTAAAAATTTTCTAATTTCTGTAATGTGGTTGGCCAAATGTGTGCCATCCATTTTCAAGCATTCTTTCTATTTTAAAGAAAATTAAAACAAACAAACAAACAAACAACCACAATTCTGCAGACAGCTTTAGCATCAAACTGTCTGGAAGCAGCATGCTGGGGTTTGCTGAGAAGCAGAGCCCCAGTCATGACTGTGTGTCAGAGAAGCTGCCTGCTAGTCAGAGGTCATGGATCTCAGTTGCCAGAAGACATTTACAACTGAATGTTGTTGTGGAAAGTGGTTCTGCTTTACAGATTGCTTACAAATGTTTCTAGCTTGGGGAGCTGCAATGTACATGGAAATACAATAGACTAGCATGTAGTCAGCCTGGTAAAACCCCAGGATGTTCAAATTAAAATTTTCTTTTCAAAAAGGCTTAAGAAAGAAATCTAGTACTTCTTCCTGCAATTGCTATGTCTTAATAAAATATCTGTGATAATCACTGTGAACACAGTCGCTCTTGTGTATGTATGTACACATATAGGCATACATACTTATGCAAAAATTAGATTTTGTAAAGTGTACTTTTATTCTCTTAGGACTCTGAAATTTGATAGCTTGTTCTTGTGGTTGTCTGAAACATGCTGTTTCAACACTACCCTACTGTGATAATTACATATTTGCACCACTTAATACGAAAAAGTTTATCCTGGTTTTCAGTTGGCACTATATTTTGATTTGTTTAGCAATAACCATAAATAAACGACTGAAGAGACAGTACTGAGGAGAGAGAAGGTGCCAGCTGTTATTAGAATGAAAGAATATTTATCTGAGGATTGTTAGTCTTGCCAGTAAAAAAATAAAAAAAAATCACACTCATAAACTACTTCTCCTCAGTTTCCAAAAAAAAAAAAGAGAGAGAGAGAGAGAAGTGTGTGTACGCACATATCAGAGAGAGGTAAGACTGTTTAAAAATATAGTTGATCTGTTACTTTAGGTTGGGCTATATTAAATAATAATTTTACCTTCTTTCTTTGGTAAAATTTGTTGTCTAACTCAGTGAATTGGATTGATGCTACTTGCTGGATTGTTTTCTGCACTTGATAGCAGTATGGTGGCCTTTGACATGAGAATTTTGGGGGATCTTAGAGCATATGCTAAAGGTCAGTGCATTGCAAAGCATCGAAGCACACAAATAAGCGAGGCATTTGAACTGTCCAGGCTTAAACATGCTTATTGACTACAGTTTTCTTTCCTGCAATTTCTATTTTCTTCCTTTGACTACAAGTGAAAATTCAGATAAACTTTCTCACTTTGTCATTAGACCTTTTTATTTTTTGTTTTGTTGTGTGGGTTTGTGTTTTTTTCTTCAGTAAGTAGAACCAATTAATACACAGCATGGTTATCTGCACAGTTAGTATTAATGGTTGTTATCATTGGATTTCTTGTTTGATTTGTCAAGGTGGCATACTTAGTTGCAGTTTTAGGAAGTCACAGATGGCTGAGTGTGAAGTGCAAGGTGGAAAATGAAGGGATTTTCCACAGATATGAAGCAAAGAGTACCTCTGGGAATCGTGTTTTATTTTTTAAACAATTGGTGCTGTCATTTTTTATTTTGACTCACTCTGTGATACTATGAATTTTTCATGCATGTTGTTCTGCCTTTGACCCTGTACCTGAAATTAAAAAACTCTACCTCTTTCTCCTGAGTGGCTCATGATTACAGTCAGCATCAGAGTATTAATTAGTAAGCTGAGACAAATTTCTAAATTGTATGGAATTGTTTTTCTTCACAATTTTTGGAGAAATCTTACTTTGTTATCTTTATTTCTTCTTAGAGGTCAGTTCCTTCTTCCATCAAAACAACTGAAAGAAATTCTCTGGTTATGAGTCCTAGTATCTGAGCAGATGGTAGTTGGCAGTCAGCTTCAGTTAGGTTAATGTAAAACAAGACTGACTGCAGTTTTCTTTGCAAACTATAAACATGTACGTGACAGTATAAACACTGCTCATTATTGGCTACTGAGAATTGTCTCGATTCAAGACCCTGAGACCTGACAGGGTACATAAATAAGCTCCTTCATTATACTGTATGTGTTTTCAAAAGCTAGCTGCTATCCTAACTCAAAATAATGTAGGTGCTTTGTGAAGCCTGTTAAAATTTGGGAATGAGCAGAAATTTTCATAAGGTGATGATATTCATCATCTTCAAACTATAAGCAAGGTTCTCACCAAATTGTGGCCCAAAAAAATTCTCCTCCACGTTAAATGGAGCCTCATGAGCTTGCGGGGTCATAGAAGATTATTCCATCTGAGGATTTTAAATAGATTAGGAAATGAAATTTAACATTTCATCATGTCTCATGAGGCAGCAACAAATAGATGTATGCTGTTTATTTTTGTGTGAAATGGTTAAAATGCTTGAATCCATTATATACTTAAGACTTTAACATTTACTGTCAAAATTGTTTCCTGATGCGTTCATAATTTCCCTCAGTCTTGTCAGATGCAAAGTGTTCAGGAATTTAAAGAAAGAAGAAGGTAATTCCTTTAATAAGTGTACAAAGGGTTCAGATGCTGGGGGACAAAAGCACGTAGTACAGAAGGTACTTCAAAATAATGTAAAATGTTGTTTTCACCATTATTTGTGGGCTACCGAAGGTACAAGGAGGTGCTACTGGTGATGAGGCGCTGCAGCAGCAGCACTGTGTTGAGATAAAATACTTTGGGTGAAAGCTTTGTTGGTACTCTGGGAAGTAAGAGAGAAAATCTTTATCCAGAGAAGTTTTTAGTACAAATCCATACTTCCAAATACAGAATAACTGATAAACAAGAAAACATGGCCAAAACACTGGCAAAGATCCTACTGATGTGTAAGAGGAGTCATTCAAAGAATGTGGAACTCTACTGAAAGTTTCTGTTTAAAAAAAAAAACAAAAAAAACCATGAGGTATTGAGTAAGATTAAACATCACTGATCCTTTTGAGGCACAGGGATAAAAAAAAGACTTCTGAAAGTCTTGCTATTCCTGTTTCCCATTATCTCTTTATTTTATTTTCTGTTGTACAGTATGTCTAATGCAGCAGGATTGGTATGATTTACGTTGTATTTGTTCCTGCCTTTAATCACAGCACAGTCAAAGAAGGTAGAAATTATACTGAAAGGAGAAAAAGTGATAAGCATTAGAAATAAACAAAGGATAACTGGAAAGCATGACATACTTCCTATTCACATAAGCTAATACAAATCAAAGGATTATTTTTTGCTTAACTCCTTTATGATAAATGCTTATTTACTATGGGCAAAATATCATTTAGCTGGGCTTGTCTCATTTTCCTCATAAGGAAATTTGGCAGTGTGTCCCTACTCTCCAGGCAAGTTCCATATTTTCAGACCAGCCCAATATAAAATCAAGACATAATCTCCTTAACATTACAAAATATTACTGAAAAGAACGCACTGAAATGCACATTTTTAATAGTCTTACCAATAAAAACAATGTGAAATGCACATTTTTAATAGTCTTACCAATAAAAACAATGTGTCCCTACCAGTAGCCACCACATTAAATGCTGAATTTTGGATGTTAAAAACCACACACAAAAATACAGCAATGGAGATTTCTAAATACTCTGAATTTAAAGTATCATAGTGCTCTGTCACATTGACTTTGTAGTGTTTTTTTTTTGTGTGTATACATTTCCTAAGCATTTCTTGTTCAGAAGCTCTGTATCATACAGAAAACAGTTGATTCTTTCAGGATTTCTTATTGGTAGTGTTATTGCTGCATTGTTTTGAATACGATGTGCTATCACTTGAGAAGCTCTTCCAGATCTTGAGTTTGTAGCTTTCTCTCACCCTGAAGAAGCTTTTTTCTTGTGGTTTCAAGTCAGAGCAGCAATGAGCAGACATAAAAAAGATGAAGAATCGTATGTATGATAGATGCTGCTGTCTTTCACCCTCCCAGAAATATCAGTCGTCACATGTATCCATGGATTGAAAATAATTTGCCAAACTTTTTAGTTACTATATTCTCTTTTTTTGTACTGTGAATTCCTGTAATATGCATTCTGTAATCCAAATGTCATTACCTGATTTTCTGAGGAACATATTTCATGATTTCCTATAAATGAAAGTATATATGCATATATATATATATATAAAAGTATTGGTGATGCAATACTATTTTCTCTTCTAGAATTCTGTTTTTAAATGACATTACCCCAACTCACAACATGCTATGTATTTTCCAGAGTAATTTCTGGCATAGTCTTGTATGAGTTTGTTTCAAAACCAAAACAATTGAAAATGGAAAGGAAAAAAAAAGTTACTTTCCTAATTCCCTTCCCTCTTTATTGAAGGTGAGACTTTGTTCATCTCTTCAAAAATAGCAGTGAAATAGCCACAAGCTATTTAATTTTTAAGTTGTGTAGCTGACACACTTTGGCAGTCAAATTGGATGAGGTGTTAGAAACTTGCAAAGAAAATCCTGAGAAATAGTGGAAGAACTTTTTAGATGTCACAGCTCAGTTTGTGACATAAAAGCAGAAGACTGGACAGGTTTTTATGGAGGTCTATTTTATACCTCTGACACTTTTCTCCTGGTGTAACTGCAGCTGATTTTGCACATAAGAGCTATTTGCAAGGCAGAGATGGGGTCTTCCAGCAACTTGCTCCCTGTGTGTGGCCATCAGCTACCAAAACTAGCACCTCATATGAATTTCACTGCATGACGTGGGCACATGGCTCCCTAGCATGTCACAGTAAATCAAACCTTTCTTTTCTACATCTCTGCTCACTCAGTAGGACTATTATTGCAGATTGACAGGAGCACGATAGTCTGAAGTCTGTAAGTCCTCTTACAAAGTCAGAATTATTATTAATATTTAGCTACTCTTTGATTTTCAAACCTGTGATTTCTATAACAAATAAAAATAAAAATCCTTCTGAAACATAAGAAACATATGCAAATTGTGGCAAATAAAATTTCATCTAAAAAAAATAGACTTCCTGGTCTTACCATATCAGTTTACAAATTGTTTGCACCAGTGACATGCTATAAAAGTGCCATGTAATTTTTCTGTTTTGGGTTCCTACTGCTTCAAAGGAGGACTAGTGCTTATGGAGACAGGAAGAGGAACAAATGACAAAAATGTGATGTCAGTGTATGCAGTACACATTAGAAATAATGAAAATCTTGTGCTAGATCCTAATGTTGTTTACACTGAATAACTATTGTCCAATGGCTGCTCCAAAAGTAATGCCTCCTATGCTATTACGTTGGCCCACAACATCAGAAGTGGTTGGTGGTGGTCTGGCAGTAGAGGTTGTACCTTCCCACCAATATTCCTTTACATTTCATTGCCGTGTGACAGATGGCAGCAGAAGGACAGTCTGACACAGGGGTGTCTGACATGGAAGCGTGGATGAAGAGAAGGTGTGACACTGAATTCCTCCATGCAGAAAAAATGGCACTCACTGATGTTCCTTGACATTTGCTGAATGTTTATGGAGACCAACCAGTGGATGTGAGCAGAGTGAGACAATAGGTGGTGCATTTCAGCAGTGGTGACAGCAACAGTGTGTCACCTCTACTGGTACAGATATTTGCGAGCGTGGTATGCAGGCTCTTGTGCATCACTGGCGAAAATGCACAGATAATGATGGTCCCCGTTGAAAAATAGTGCTTTATAGATGAGAAATTGCTCTATTGAATAGCGTTATCAAGCTCTTTCTATCTATCTGTTGTAGTTTCCATGGAAATAAATACGAGGCATTACTTTCAAAGGTAGTTATATGTGGTTTAATTGAATTAAGGACACTCTCTCACTGAGACAGGAAGGAAGTTAAAAATGACTGTAAAAGGATTTTTACCTAGAGGAGGAGAAGAACAATAAAAATGTTATTGGCCTATGAATGATCTCAAACATCGAAAGTTAATTCATGTGGTGGTAGTTAAAAACAACAGTAAGTGAGTACAGCTTTGAATATAATAACGTAGAATTTATTTTGGACCATGAACAGTAAGTCACATAAGTAGTAATTCATGTCTATGGTGTTACAGACCGGTAAAACAGTCTCTTTTTATGTATTTATCTCCAGCAAGAAAAGGATGTTAATATGCTACATATGTAGATGATAAAATATAAAAGAGGAAGGTTTGAGTTTTTCTTTAATAGGTCTTTATGATAGAACAGATGGATTGGATTCATTATTTTGTGAATCTTTCAAAAGCTCTTAGTCTCCAGACCAATCATACGGCACAGCTGGCATTTAATACAAGTCATCTTTCTATTAGGTGAATAAAATATGAATTTCTTTTTTCCCCCTCATCTTTCTATCATGCGCATCATTTATTCTGGGCATTGTTATTATTATTGTTAGTGTTCTTGGTTTACAGGAGAAGGGGAAGTGTAGGATGTTATGCTTTTATGACATAGATGGTGAAAAATTACATTTCATTCAAAAGTAACCTAGAATACTTACACAAATCAGCTTAGAGGAGATTTTAAGCTACAGAAAATCCTTGTATCACAGAGCTAAATCAAGCAAGGCAGTGCAGATAGGGGATTGTTTCAATGCCTACTGTTTCTAATTCCTAACACTGCGCAAGTCTCTGACAGCAGGGTTTGCAAGCACTACAGGTTTGCTTATTAATGCTAAGTCTTTTGTTTCATTCCTCCATCAATCTCCACTGGAATGGGTTCCAGAAAAGTTGGTGAAAAAGTCTAGTCTAGGAATTATATGCAAAATATAAATAAATGATTAACAGCAGATAATGGTGGCAAATATTCCATATGTGTACCATTCCATGAATAGTAGTGGTGTTCATTTACTTCGAAGAAATGATTGGAAGCTAGGTAATTAGGAAATGTTGGATTTTAATTATAAACATCAGAATTCTAAACCTGAGTAACATTTTCTAAATTGATGAGGAGACAAAACCTTGCCTTTAAAGTTAATACCCAATGAAACACACACCTCTGCCATTCTAGACTTTCTCATTCTTCAGTGTTTTCCAACAGTATTTCTCTTTTGGCTTCCAAAATGTTTTTCTCCACATTATGCAGATGCAAATCAAGAAAAAAGCAAGTGCAGGTCTCTAGATGCACATTTGATAATTCTTTATAAAAATAGGTGGTCTCTATGGTAATATTTCACAGTGCCCTTGAAGGTGAAAATTCAGTTTTGCAAAGCAGAGTTCTTTTGGCAAAAATGATGAATCTCAGTTCTGTAAGGAGATTGCTATTGTCAAAGCTATATATTCTAACAAGTCAAAAGTCCTTAGAAAAATATATCTTTAATAAAGTCAGAAACTTGACAAATTCTTCCCCTATAGACCATTGTCTGTTACTGTTTCATTACCTTGATATTACTCTTTGTCCTCTTTCTTCAGCTCTACAAAATGTTATTAATTTGTGACAGATCTTTATCAATTTATTATGGAAATTGAAATGATTCTCCTTATCATTTCAAGAGTTGCTTGTGTTTTAGAAAGTGTTTTAATATTGACAACTTCTGTGATTGTAAAAAGCATTTTTCTTTTTGTCTCTTTAATAAGAAGCAATTTCACAGCTATCTGATCAGGTTCTGTTATGAGGATTAATTTGAATAAACGAAAGCTTAGCTTTAGTCAGGGCTGAAGGACTGGATCCTTCATTGCATTCCAAACAAACTACAGATCTTCAGTGTGATGGTTTAGTGGACACCAAAGTATTTTATGAGCATTGTCAGGTTTTCAAAATCACAAAATCATAGCCACCAACTGCCTAAATGTATTAATTTGCACCTCTTTCCTACAACTCCATAGCATGTTCAAATCAAATATTACAATGCACATGAAGTCTCTGAATGAGACTTCAGGGACCTGCTTTATTTACTTTAACACACCAATTAAATATCTACTCAGTGCATGCAGATGTGCATTGCAATGTAAAACAGAACACATTATTGAAGATTTACAAGGATATTATGATGTACAAAGTTGCAGAGGTGATGGCCAGAAGAATCTGTTTTCTTTCCTGATTTTGAATTAGGCAATAAGCAGAAGTGAGAATATACAAAAAGTAAGCACAGGGTATAGAATTTTAAAGAAACGTCTTCTCAGAGGCATAGATATCATTCAAATAATTATCACAGTAAAGGGAGGAATGAGAAGGAGTACAAAATAGATTTGTAGTTGTTAATTTAAAGCTAACTTTTATGTTGATTGTGTGACTTGGGACATAACTATATATACGTCTTAAAGATAATATCAGCAAAACAATTTGTTAAATGTGTCTATTAAATCAACAGGTTGACATTTCATATTTTAATTTTATGGTGCAGCAAAGGGTGTAGCATTAGTGTTACAAAAGAAAAAAAACAAGAATCTTCAAAAGTGCACTAAAATTCACATTTTGAGGAAAAAAAGACTCAAAAAATAAAATACGTTATTTTTATCAGTGTTTTCATCTCTAGTAAAATAATCTAATAGCTGCCATTCTGCATGCAAATGAGAACTATAAAAATTACAAAAAGTATACTTATGGTAATAGTTAATCATCTTCAATTAATATATCTCTTGGAGTCTTTATACTTTTATTTGTAGCTTTACAGTTTAGCCTTCATTAAAATTTGACAGGCAACTTAATTCCTAGGTGTGAGGCTATTCATTTAAAGTAGTGGACGTATGCATACTTATCTTCCTGCTATACTAGTTATTTCAGCAAATGACATCTCAAAGATAAAGCATTTGTTATTCTAGATTCTTATATTGTGGGAATGTGCTAAGATTGGTATTGGTGAAATTTTAAAATATGTTTTCATATTCCTAGAGTATTTTTAGCCTTAAGAATATTTGCAAGCCATGAAACACCGAAGAGACAGGTCCACAGTATTTGAACATATATTTTGTTGTCTGTGTTGCTGAGGCACTAAACAAATAAGGATTACCATTTATTGTACCTTATCAACTGTATATCCTGTAGTGTTTTTCATCAGAAGACATCGAGTTTCACTGATTTTCAATGCACATAACCTATATACATATTTTTATGCAATATATATAAAGTTATCTTAGTCTTGGTGAATTCTTGGATACTTTCCTAATAGTAACCATGGAGTAAGAAGCATTGAGAAAGCTTTAGGATTTATACGTATAACTTTCAGTGTCAAGTTGCATCACATCACTACCTCATGTCAGATCATCTTAACGTCAGAAATATGTATCATCCTAATAAACTGAATTAATTTAGCAAAAGCTTGCCTTAAGAGTCTGCTGAGTCCTGTCATTATTCAAGTATGTGCTGTTTAGATTATGAAACTCATAGAATCATGTGAAAATATTGTGTTTAGATCAAATGTGGGAAACTAATGTCAGTTAATTATTCTTTATTTGCATTAATTTTTTTTTGCATAAGATTGTATGAGTAGATGTTATGATGGGAGTTATCATCATGAAAATATTGGAAGCTGCAAAGATAGTTTTTAGTGCTGCATTTTTTTTTCTTTCACCTGAGGTTTTTTTTTTAAAAAAAAAATCTTTAAACATAGTTTTCTTGGGAAGGTTACTTTTTGAGAAAACAACTCATTGGAGTGAGAATCCACCAGAGCACTATGAGAATTACTTACTTAATGAGAAAGTCATTGCTTGATTTTCCTTGATCTCAGCAGGAAAATAGACATTTTAATGACCTTTACTTGAGTTCAGCCTTTTCTGTGTCACACTTGTGTTACGTGTTCTGAATATTGGTATTGACAGGACAGGTTGTAGATATTTTCACAAATCCACATTGGAGGGTAATGAGAGGGAATTTGCTTTTTGTGTGTGCATTACATTTCTTCCCTGAAGCACTTCATATCTCAGGAGTGTTTTCCTCTCCATTATAAATCATTTTCATATCCACTGAACACTGAAACTGCTTTTCAAATTAAGGATGAAATAATAGAGAATCAAAGTTTAAAAAAAAAAAATGAGGCAGCAAATCTGGAAAACAAAGGCTTGTTCACAAGATTTAAATGAATTACTGCAAGACTTTCTTTTTCTATAACTTGATAAGAAAAATCACCACATCGGGAATGGAAGGCTTATGAAAAGATTATTTGTTCTTCTATTATTGAAACTGATAAACCAAGGAAGCCGTGATGTTAGTAATGCTACAGCCAAACCTAAAAGACACTGGTTTGTGGGTTGGTGTGCTGAGAATAGGCGTGTACTGAATGGCCTTGGTATTAAATCTATAAGTAATGTATTTCAATGAAATATGTTTTCAAAATACCTATGAGGAAGTGTTGATAGTCAGTTGAACTCGTTTGTTTTGAGTACTGCAAGCCCTGCGGCTCTCTGAATGTTTTACTGAGTTCAAGAAAAAGAAACTTTTACATATAATTTATTCAAAAACCCCTGTCTCATTATTCATTGCAAGTGGCCAACATGCCCAGTGAAGCTCAACTTTCGGCATATTTTAGTGCATCATGTAAATAGCAAAGCTAGGCAAAGCATGCTTACTGATGGGAAAAAGTTCTGTTGTACTATTAATACTTACTTAATACATTTTCCCTTTATGTGCCTTCCTCCTTCTTTCTTTCTTTCCCCTTCCTCCAGGGAAGTTAGTGCAGTTTGTACCCAATACTATAGTTTTGTTTAATTTTTTGTGGCCTGGACAGAATGTTTGAATCCTCTTGCTATTTTAGGCAAATTATCATTTATAAAATGTATGAAAGCACTATAAAAGCTTACAGTTACAAACTTCTTTGAAATCTTGACATTTCTATCCATGGCTTTTGTTCTTAATTTTGGAATTCCTCTGCATGTTATTAATGTGATGACATTGGTGTGCTTTGTGCTATAAACACAATGTTGTGATTGGTTAGAATTTGGGATATGTAGACATTTATGTCACATTCTCTCTTTATTCTTTTTCTCTGCCTTTGACAATTACAATTTTGTAATTATGGTGTGTATTTGTGTAGGTACACTTTGTCTTTTACATGCTTATTATGTACAAAATACATCATATTTCTCTATAGTACTAAGTAAAATGTTTGATACTTCAATCGTGCTAAAAGGAAGTAATTATGGTTTGCTTATTTAGCTGATATAGTCACCTACCAATCTTAAGTTATTGGAAACTTAGGAAAGCAATTAAGGACAAATGTTTTGAATTCATATTGTTCCTGAAGATGCTGTGGTGAGTTAGCCTCTCCTAATGTACAAATATCTGCCCAGCTGCTCTTCTTTTCAGTGGGTCATTGGAGAAAAGAGGATGAGAATCCTTCTGGGTCAAGATTAGGAAAAGGAGATTGTTTACCAGTTCAAACTAGGCAAAACAGACTTGACTTGGGGAAAAGTAATTTAATATGCTGCCAATTAAAATAGATTTGTGTAGTGAGAAACAAAAAAGCCCAACATTAAGACACCACGTTTTCTGCTTTTCTTCTCCACTATGGTCTCTCTTTGGGCTGCAGGGAAATCTCTGCTCCAGTGCTTGGAGTACCTCCTCTGACCTTGATGTTCTCTCCATTGTTTCATTTTTTTTCCCCCTTCTCCTCTGCCTGCTCAGTGTTTTATACCCTTTCTTAAATATGGCAGCCTTCAGACTTCATAATGGTGTAGCCTTCTTAGGTGGAATAAAACTTGTCAGCTAGTGAAGAACATAAAAACTGGAGACTGATGATTAAAAAATGAATGTTCCCAAACTATACTGCAGAATGCAATGTAATTTATCTTTACTAATGCTCTGTTAGTAACATATTATTTTAAGCTTGAACATGGAAAATAGCGTGCACTGCTTAAACTGACCATTTTATTACACAGCATAAGCTCACTAATTTGATCCATGATGTTGAACTGGAAATGTGAATATTGCTTTTCATAATGAACAGTATGAGTGATGTGTGAGCTCAAATCTCTCAGTTTTTAAGGAGGTCTGCACCCAGATTTGTTTTCAAGGACTGTTGATGAAGCTGCTCTACAGCGGTCTTATCAGCAGAATAAGACTCTTTGTACACTTGCTGAGAAAGAAATGAGCTGAAAATATTCTATAGCTTTATCAGAAATGAAGCTTAAAATGTTATCTATAATGCAGCATAATGCTAACTAAATTAGTATTTCATAAAACAGTTTGGCACTTTTAATATACATCAAAGAATACTTATATGGTTCTGCAGGTTGTCATGGTTCTATTACTACATTTGAGTTATTTCTCTCCATTTTTTCTCTCTTTGCAAGGTTTCAGTACTGTTCTCCAGCATTTTGTGATCTGAGCAGTTTCAAAGAGCCAAATTCCTTGCTGAGACCACAGCAATCCTGTGTCAGCAGCAGGGAGGTTGCCCTTAATTTTGCATTGTGTGTGAGTGCTGCGAAGCTCCAGTGTACCCAGGTCCCACAGCACCTGGGACTCCAGGACTCTTCCTGGAGTAATTCTGGCATTTGCCAGCCTTCTGCAAAAGCAGATATTGGCGCAGCACTCTCATGAAATTGCCCAGAAGTTTCAGCCAAATCAGTCTTAATTAAAAAGCACATGCAATACAAACAAAAATTATGTGGCTAAAAATTGTTGGAGAGAATGAAATGAAAGTGTTAGGATACCACCATTACCCACCAGGAATTCTCAATCATTGCTCTCCATCTAATTTAATGACTGGAGACTTTGCTCCAGGGCCCTGTGTAATTTGAAAAGGAGACAGCCTGGATTCACAGCAGAATGCAACATCTATTTCTAGCCTTGCAATATTTCTGAAATCTGAGAAATTTAAAACTCAACAAAAGGTATTCTTTGGAGATTTTGTGGTGGTGGTGTTGTTTTTGCGGAACTTACAATACATTGCTTACCATGTAAATCTTCTCCATCCCTGCATTTTAGTACAGTTCATGTAGTTGAAAGCAACCTCAAATATTATCAACTTTCTACCATTCTTCCTGCTGTAAGCAACTCCCTATACCCTGGCATGTGACCGACTAAGCTAAGATTGCCACTGCTCAGACACCACATAAGTTGCAGCAGTTCTTACTAGCTTTAAAAACCTTTGAGGTGGCCATGTCTCCCTACCTTGGTAGAATGAATAAAAGAGTGTTAAGAACTGACATATCTAGAGATACCTAATTTTAATGACACTGTGATATGCCAAAAAGCCCCCATTATCTAAAGATTTCATATCTTCTTCATGGAACTATGTTTTCCATATAAGGCATGACACAATGATTGCCTTGTGCTGTAAAATTAGAGAACAACAACAATTTTCTCTGAAAGGGTGATTCCATATTTATATTGAGTCTAACAGATTGTTGTGCTCTGCGTTGTACACAGTCTTTGCCTGTTCCATTGCTGTCTGTGCTGAAGGAGGAGGAAGAAACAAAGACCAAAGAATTACAAGTCTCTTGCTTTAACCCCAAGCCCAGCAAAAACAATTTAAGTTTTTTTCCCTTTGCTTCCATAAGGATTGAAATAGGTTGTAAGTGAACAAGCAGCTTAGTGAATACTTTTAAGAACATTAAAATGCTTTTCTGTTACAAATTAATTAGCTCCAGGAACAACAATGGGAAATAGTAGTTTTTTGAAAAAAGTTTATATAGAGTCCCTCGGACTTAGTGTTCACGCTGATTTGGATTTAAATACTATGTCATTACATTTTATTGTGATTTTTCAAAAGACTAAATAATGGGATCTCAGTTTCAAAGGTTCAGCTGGAGCTGCACGAACTTTCTGAAATTGCAAAAGGTCCTTTATAACTTCTTCAGCCACTCCTTTAAGGGTTAGGATAAAACTTTTGTATGACAAAACTCAAACCTCAATCATTAGAAGAATCTTTTGAGATGTTTCTACTTGTATGTTAGTATACTTTAATGACCATACTCTTTCCACTGAAATTCATCGTGCTCTTCTGGCATGTGGAAATAGTATATTTTGTCAATATTGAAGCTTAATTTGAAGGGAACAATGATGTTTTGGTTATCATTTACAGGTAAGCACTCTTTCTAACTTGGCGTGTGTCACTGCAGAACCACAGTAGCAAGATGAGATTCTCTTTTGAAATTTCCAATATATTGATATAGTTTTAAGGAGCCTTCTTTCCAGCAGGAACCTAATGTGCTCTGGAAATCCCTACACACTAAAAAATACAGAAATAAATCCCAATTACTGAGGGCCTGATACAGAGCTGTCTGTATTTAGTGGGCCAATTTCCAGTGTCCTCAGTAAGAAACTACTAAGTTACATCATTTAAAGGCTGAGCATGAGTCTAAGCATTGCCTTAAGAACTTTGTATGACTGTACCTGAAAATATAGATTAGGTTCATTCTTTCATTCTACTTTTTTTTTTGTTAATGTGTATCATAGTTAGTAGTGCTGGGTAGGGAGTGCAGAAATTAACAATTTCAGGCAGGAATGCATTCCTGCATGAAAGAAGTAGTACTAGAAAATAGCTATGAATTTATATGAATCATTAGAAGAATAGGATTAAAAACTTTTTTATCAAATCTGCTCGGACCATCAATTGAGCTGTACACCACCTTCAGAGGTCTAAGTTTATGTCCTAAACAAGAAGGTTATAAAAAAAATGAATAGCTTAGATATGTAGCATTGAAATAAGCCAGTAGGATTGTTTTGAACATAAAAATATTATATATATATATGGATAATGTATGGAATACGCATATCTGTATACAATTGCTCTTAACGGCCTCAGAAAACCATTCTACTTCCTTTTGTGCAGAGTTTAGAGACTAGAAATAAAAATGAGGATTGTAGAATTCTTCTGCCATGGCAATTTCCTCACTGCGGGGTATCTGATTTTCCATCATAATGGAGAATGCAGGAGGTGAACGAGGATTTCTGCTTTTCAATCTGGCTGAAAAACTGAAAAAATACAACCATGTACTTACTTATCTTACTGTGATAAAAATATCTGCATCTAAAATCTGAATGTATACATTTCACTCTATATAATGGAGAGGAAAAATAATTTCTCATTTTTAAGTAATCTAATCCGCTATCAATGAAGGAAGGGATAATAAATTCTCACCTGATACTTTCAGGAGTTGGCAACTCTCATGTATCTCGTAACCCAGAAGATACCAGAAAGGGGAAGAAGAAGAAAAAGAAGAAAATATTTTAAGCTTATTCCTTCAAGCCTTAAACTTTCAGTAAGAGATAGATGCTTGACTACTGAAATAGATCTACTGAACAACTGCTCTTTGTAAGCTGCTAGCATAAACGTATACAAAAAACTTAAATCCTAGATAGCTACATTTTATCCCTGGAAATAGAGCCTACAGCTACCATTTATCTTCTGTATTGTTTTACATCACCATCTGCAATCATTTGTCTAAATTTTAAGATCTCCTCCCAGAAATCTGCAAAGAAACAAACAAAAAATTAATTATGAAAAAGGCTAGGTTTGAATCATTGCATCACTTGATTATAAGCAATGCAGATAAAAAAAAAAGCATAGCATCGTCACTCTCTAGATAGCATTATTTCAATATTTCTAAGTTGTAAGTTTTTTGGAAAAAGAGAACACAAAAGTGATGCTGATTTGTCGTATGTTATTTAGTTTGTCTGTGATTAACATTGAAGGTGATATATAAAAATCTGATACTGAAAATCTATCACACTTTAAAAATAAGGAAATATCTGCCAAACCGGAACAGATGGAATTCAGGCATTGCAGTATAAGAGCATAAATAATTTCATATTTTTTTTCTTCGTGATAACGAATGATAAACATTTTATTGGCTTTGGTAAAAAGTAAGTATGTTTTTCAGAGAACAAAGAGGAGAGAACTGTGTTCTTCAGAACTGGAATCCAGAAAACCTGAGTCAATCCTAGGGTCAAAAGATCCTTATACAATTAGGGAATAATCAATTATTTCTTTATCTGTCACGTCCTGAAAGATGATAATTCTTCCTTTTCTCCCTTGATTGGCACAAGAACAATTGTGTTAATGTTTGTGAAGTAATCTTATAAAGAGGGATAGTGATTGCATGAGTGGAGCATTAAAATGAGGAAAAAAGTGAAATGAAAAATAAGATCAAAGTTGACCTGCTGAAAGTTGAGACACTGCAGTACTTTATTTCTGATACCATCCCTGCAGCTGACACTTCTATAGTAAGGATAAGAATCTTTTATATTCTCCTATGGTAAATAGGTTCTCATAGCAACATTTACTGAAGTATTTCATCTCTTAAATTTAATCATAAATTTTGTCTTTACATTTTCTTATTAAAAGCTGGATAATATAAGAGCATAACATGTTTACAGGTAGTTCAAGAAAAACCCAACACCATACAGAGTAATGTCATATGCCTGCTTTTGAACAAATCTAATCTCAGAGTGAAAGTCAATTGGACATTGAGTGTGTTGAGATTATGTATGACCCATGCAAATGCTGTGTGAATGTATTTTTTCAATGCAATATGTTTATGCTAGAGAGAAAAAGTAAAAGGTCATTAATATATTTTAGGTTTTGATTGTTTTCTCTTTTTTTGTCATTATTTCCCTTAAGACAAGAAAATTTACTGTGGTGATGGCTTTCATTTTATGGCTTAATAGGACCTAAGGAAGCTGGATGTTTATGGCTTTATCATAGTGAAATAGTGAATAAGAATTTTTTTAAATGTAGCAGCAAAATGAATAGTTAGATGGTGAGCCTGTGAAACTGCAAAGCTAATAACTCCCACTGAAGGGGGAAGAGAAAGTTTAGCAAATATTGGCAGCTACTTGCACACTTTGACCTTGTCAGAACTACGAACAAAAGTCTCATAGAAGAACTCAGCAAATCCAGAAGCCAGGCAGGCTTGGGTGGAGGTGGCAGTGACACTGCACTAGGAATGAAAGTGATAGTAACATGCAGGGACAACTCTGGCATTGAAGATATGTGGGATCCGTTCAGGGCCAAGTACTGATGGTGCATTGGTTAGCATTACAGCACAGTACTTCTTGCACCTAGGAGCAGAGCTGAGGTAGAGGAGCAGATGAATGCCCACCAAACTTGTTTTCATAACCCTCTTTCCTTTGCCACTGTCTGCTAAAAAAAAAAAAAAAGTGTTTGATCTCCCTCTGATAATTCCACCTTCCTTTCTTGTGCCAGTAAAAGCCATTTGTGCAATCAGATAGGAAACTATTCTGGCTGAAAAAAAACTTTCCACGTAGAGAAACTGAAAAGATGTGTTCTCAGCCACACCAGCTTCCTTGTCCTATCCATAGCATCGCCACTCAAACATTAACACTGGCACAAAGCAGGAGTGCAGGAAAGAATAATTGGGAGCCAGGCCACCCCACACTGAAGCAGCAGGAAATGTTTACTCTAAGCTAAACAGTAAACATGACACACAAAGGAGCAAATCTTAATATAGTGGGTGTATATTTTACACATGTGAGGTTGTGTCTCTTACTGGCTACTATAGCAGTGACCTTTTTTTCCTTGATATCTCATTGTTCTCAAAAATACGGTTCCCATAATAATACTTTACAGGGAACCCCAAGAACCCAGGGTAGAAATTTAAATTGTGCTGTGTGAAAGTCATACTCTGGTTTTCAGTATGAGCTTGAGATGTCTGTGATGCAAACATCCTGCTTCCTCTGTGTTGGAAGCAGAAACAATAATGATCACAGTTAATCGTATCAGCATACAGTCAGAAGACAGACCACTGTTAAATATGGAGCATTTCTGAAATTGACTTTGAAATATTGTGTTTTTGCTATAATTCACATTTAAAGTGTTGGTTAGTTAGAGACATTGTAGTTGGTTTTTTTTGTTGTTTTTTTTTTTTTTTAATGCCACTCCCTTATAAATTATCTTATTCTGATGCTTCATTTCCATGTCTTCCCCTGGCAATTTGTAAGCACTGGAAATCACCTATTAGTAGCAAACTCTACTAAGAATGCCTAGTTAAAGGATTTGCTGCTATAGCACAAATGGAAAAGTAGCGTATATTTTTCTTCTCTATGTCCTTTTCCAATCTGACATTTTGCATGCTAAAATGTCAAGCTGTTGTTTCTAGCTGTAATTGTTAGAAGTTAAATGAGAGGAGCATAGCAAATTAACATATATTTATTTTCCCAAGAGAAAATAAAGTATACATATATATATATACTTTATTTATTTATATATATAAAGTTTTTATATATAAAGTTTATATATTTATATACATATATAAATATATATAAAGTATAAATGAAGTATATTAGGTCTTGTTCATGGCCTGTTGGTCCAGTTAGATTTAGTGTATTTTTTACTTGATTTCTACACTGGCTATATAAATCAAAAATGGTCAATTTCAGCCCATACATTGTGTAAACTTTTCTTGCCTTATTATGGGAATATTACCTGTGCAATATACAGGTTTCACGAGTGGGGCATCTATGCTTTGACAAATCAGTATATACAAATCCAAATATGTGCACACGTACGAATTGGATCTGACCTGACACATTCTGATGCTTCTTGTGGTTGTGTAAATTTACATATTTTCTTTGTTGATATCTGTACAACTTCTTTGCATTTGTGAGTTTTGTCACTGGCAAACTGTTTAAAAATGTTTAATATCAAAATCATTGTGGAAGTAGAAATATTTCTCATGAAATAGGATCCTAAATAACAACCATTATTTTTCTTTGTAAATATATACTCTATCATTACAGAGAAAAAAATCTATGTTTATACAGTATATATCTTTATTAGTTTTATTTTCCCTTATGTGGACTTATGAGTCTGCTTGATCTTACTTTAAGAAGATACTGTGAGACTTAAATCCTATTAAGATAAAGATTAGTGAATGTTACAAGGTAAAACAAATAAGATTATATGTCCCTATCAGAGCTTTCAGGAGAACATTTAATATTAATGAGAATTTGCAATGAGTCATCCTGGTTACTAATTCCAGTCAGTATGTGTGTTGAATTTATAACATAAATTTTGTTAAATCTGGTTTTAAGACTTAAAAGCAATGGTGCTCCATCTTGAAATGAAAGGTGTTAAATGTGGACTATTTTTTGGTTAAATAATTTCAGGAGCCAGGAGAATGTACATTTCTGCTGCTTAAAAGCATTTTCATTTTTGCATAGGCATGTGACATTTTTCTTCCCATTTAAAGATTTGTATCTATGTTAATTCTAACATTCATCTTCAGATACTAGAAGGAGAGTGCTTTACTTTCTGCACAGCAGCCATTTCCTATTTATTTTCTAACATGTGCTTTTAAAGGGCAGTGCTTTGCTTCTTCAGTAATCTCCTCCTTTTCTGGCATCTGCGGTCAAATCTTTCGGAGCTTGGGGAAGGAGCAGCTTGGCAGTCAGAAGTATTCAACAGCTCCTGTTGGCTTTTTTTTTTTTACTTATTGTCACTGTGACTGTTCAACAAATCAGTTTTTGGAAAAGCAGCAGCTGTTGTGTGCTCCTCTTGCTTTTAGCTGTACCCCAAGGAATAAGAGTAGGTGCAAAAGGAGAAGTGCAAGGAAGAGAAAGATGAGAGAAAAATGCTGCTTGAGAATGAATTTCCTCAAAGCAGCAACATACTGTGCATACTATACTGAAACAGCTGCTCAATGGCTGAAAAAATTGGGCTGTGGTGCAGGTTTAGGGCAATCAGGTTTGGTGGTAGAGGTTCTGTATTTAGTCTCTTTCCCCACCACCACACTGCATGGGAGTTTGCCTGCTGAGAGGTGTCTAATTGTTTCTGCTTGAAAAGCCACAAGTCAGTTGCTGTCCTATTTGGCCTGGCGAATTGAGCTGCTTTGCTGGGCTGGCTTTGTGCTTGTTATTTCATGTGGCACGTAGCTGTTGGTAGCATCCTACTGTTTGCATCTTCCTAAGGTTAGTAATGGCTTTGCATGTAATTGTTTGGCCAATTGCAGGGAAAGGTGATTTAAGCACTATCCTGGCAGCAGTAAATTAGATATATGTTTGGATGAATATGCTCAGTTGTGCTCCAGTGCCCAAGAAACACTCATTATATTTAGCCCTACTTGATCTGGAAATGTTCATGACCGAAGTTCTTGAAATTTCTGCTTGATTTTCCTGAGAAAAGAGTGCTTTTTCAGCACACCTAGCAGCACGGGCATGAATAGCGTCAAAAACTCCTGTTTTCACTCCAGGACACTCTCCTTAGTCTGTTTCAACAGCTGAGGAAGTCCTTTAGTTTGGGACCAGAGCAAGGAACTGCCAAACTAGTGAGTAAGCATCTTCCAGCCCATAACCCAGATTCAG
Source organism: Numida meleagris (assembly GCF_002078875.1). Taxonomy (NCBI): domain Eukaryota; kingdom Metazoa; phylum Chordata; class Aves; order Galliformes; family Numididae; genus Numida; species Numida meleagris. Next base: position 41,271,679 of record NC_034412.1, read on the forward strand.
TCTGAGAGACTAAAAGGTAGATGGCTTGCAGTAATGACACCTGGAGGCAGCAGAACAGACACGTTCCGTGAATTATAATGGTATTCCCTGTTTCCTGCAAGGCTTATGAAAGTGGTAGGAGAGGCTTGCTAATGGCTGAGAGGTGAGAATTTAAAGTTGATAGGAACAGCTTGTAATATAAGCCCTCCTAAATAATGATCACCTAGGATGCTCTGCAAGCACAGCCTACATAGCTTCCTTCAAATGTGCTCTTGGGTTAGTTAGGAGGGTCCCTCGTGTGTGCTTTGTAAGGTTTTATGAGTTTATGGATGTCAGTCTAATCTGAGGCTATCTTTTATCAGCGCCCAGGGGGTGGGTGGGTGTGTGTGTGTGCACACTGACTTTCTTCATGAATTTCAAACATTACCCATCTTTTATCTTTCAGTGAATCGGCATGCTTGGTATGCTGACCAAGGCAACTTTGTTGTCTGTGTGCAGTATTTTGTTGTCCTTATCCAGCGTTCTTAAGTATGGTGTCTTTTTATCTACCTTAGCTAAATTTTTAGTTAGTTGAAGTGTTGGGGCCTCTCAACCAAAAGGCAAGTTCTTTGCCTGTGGATTATTTATAGGTAAACCACAGTTCTTAAATTGTTTTGGCTGGTAGGAAAAAACACTGAGAACATTCATGACACTCATAATACAAACAGAATGAAGGAGTTCTGCTTAATGGCAATTTGAGTTTACAACAGGAAGTCTGATGGTCAGATCAGAGATCTCTGCTCAAGACCTGAGCTACTTGTTGCGGGAGTGGCATGGCAGCAAGCCAGTGGGGATGGTCAAATACTTCAACTCAAGGAGAAATTTGTTTTCCTCATCAGATTTAGCTGTAAACATTTCTGCTTCTATTTAGGACCAATGCATAGGGTGAACAGAGCTGCAGTCCTGGCTGTGGGGTGAAAATAAAAAAAGAAAGTAGAAAGTGAGCTGCAGGCTTGATGTGTGTGTAACTTCCTAAACCACATGCTAAGCCTTTGGTTTCTCACTTATCCTCTTATCTTAATGTATGTTACTAGCAAAATACCTTGTAATTCTAAAAAGTTTCTTCAATATTCAGCTCTAGCCAATCAGTATCTTGCAAGACAGCTAATAAGGTTAAATATTTCTTTTTTCTATTTCTTAAAGTGTATTAAGAAATCTTTTTGCAAAACAATGTTTTTGAATGTTTTGTTGGTTATGAGTTATTTAAAAAAACGTACACCCTTAATTTAGGTGGACGGAGGGATAAAAGATTGCCATCACAAAAGCACGTGGTAGCCAGACAAGAAAAAAAAACCAACACACTGGTCCTACGCAATAACGTCAGTGGAATTTTTGCTAGTGTATTGAATGGGATAGTGATTTCACTTAAACATTTCCAATTTGGGGATTCCAATGAAATTATGCTCAATGAAATAGGATGGCAAACAGTGAAGTTAACAGTTGAGGTGATGTTTAGTTGGAAAAAAATCCTAAAACTCTTGTCCACTTTAGCAGCTATTATGCAGTAACTGGTAAGTCAGCATTACAACATGAATTTGCAGCTGAAAAAATATTTAAATGTAAGTTAGTAAATTATCTTTTATTAAATTTTTTTAAGCAAGGTGCCCATGGCAAGGACTATAAAGAAAAGAAAATGTAAATTTTCTCATTTATGATAAAAGGATATGCTGCAATAGGAAGTAGTAAATACTTCCTATTCTTGGGTCAGTTGCTTTGATAGAGAGGAAAAAAATATGTATATTATTTTTAGGTGTTGTCTTTGCATTTGAATTACTGGTCTTGGATTATTCTCTTGTTTTGCATTGTTCTAAGAGAATCCTATTTGTTCTTTCCTTATTTCTATGATTGTCAGTACCTAAAAGTATTAGAAGTGGAATGATTCAGCATAGATTTGTAGGTGTCATCATGTTCTGTTCTGGGTGAAATTGGATTCACTTAACATTGTCCTGTAATGCAGTGTTAATACAGTTGATATTTTTTTTCCCTGACTGCAGAATATCAGTATCATTCTGGATTAGCAATGCTTCATCCTGTCATAGGAGCCTAAACAATTTCTGTGTGATGTTGGAAACATTGAATTTCATTAGTTAAGCCTAGGGATTCTTTGCAGGTATGTTATGATGCATTTGTCTAACTGCAAAAACGTGTTGTGGACATTTGTTTTAGAGATACAAGAAATCTGGCTACTCTGAGGTATTTCATTCCTTGAACAGGTGTCCTTAGATAGATAGATATATATATATATATATATATATATAAAATTTTCTCTTTCTCTTTAGGGATGTCTTGCTATCAGTAATCTTATCATAAAAATAGAAGAGTCGAGACAATTAAAGGATAATTAGAATTTCTTCTCTTGTCAGCAGGATACAATTTGCCCTTTTTTAGTCCTTTGATTTCTCCTTTGCAGGCTGTATGTTGAGCTGAGGGATAGCGTCACTGATTAGCATAGCAGTAGCTGAACATCATTTGACAATGTATGCAATTTACTCATTGTTCTTATATGTTGAACCCTTATTGCTGTCAAAAGTAAGGTTGCTAATGTATGGAACTCAATTTAATGGAAGCTTTTTCTAAAAGAAATTTTTGTTAAAGAATGTAATGTAATAAGGTGTTGGCTAAGTACAGTTCATCTCTTTTTTTTTGTTGTGGTTTTTTTTGGTGGAATTTCTGGAACTATAGGAAATCATGGCAGCATGGAATCATAGGACGGTTTGGGTTGGAAGGGACCTTGAAGATCACCTAGTTCCACCCCCCCTGTTATAGGCAGGGACACCTCCTTCTAGACCAGGTTGCTCAAAGCCCCATCCAGCCTGGCCTTGAATGCTTCCAGGGAGGTGGAATCCATAACCTCACTGGGCAACCTGTTCCAATGTCTCACCATCCTCACAGTAAAGAATGTCTTCCTAATATCTAGTCTAAATCTAGTTTTTAAATTTAAACTCTTCCAGTTTAAAACCATTTCCCCTTGTCCTATCGCTACGTGCCCTTGTAAGAAGTCCCTCCCCAGCTTTCCTGCAGGCCCCCTTCAGACACTGAAAGGCTGCTATAAGATCCCCCTGGAGCCTTCTCTTCTCCAGGCTGAAGAGCCCTAGCTCTCTCAGGCTGTCCTTGTAGGGGAGGTGCTCCAGCCCTCCGATCGTCTTTGCAGCCCTCCTCTGGGCCTGTTCCAACAGCTCCATGTCCTTCTTGTGTTGGGGGCCCCAGAACTGGACGCAGTACTCCGGGTGGGGTCTCATGAAAGCAGAAAGGTAGGGTAGAATCACCTCCCAAATCATGTTTGGTGATATTAAGGTAGGAAAATAAATAATCATATAAATATGAACTTAAGTTTATAGCAAAAAAACTAAACATGTATATAATAGAAGTTAGTTGTCAAAAGTAATTGCCACCTACTAATCAGTTTTAATTTAGATGATATGCAGGAATGATAATCAGATTTTAGTGACCATATGCTGGACCTGAGGTTAGAAATGGACTTCACAGTTTTCAGGGAAATGAGTCATAGAAGAATAGATAAGGCATAATGTGGAGACTTTGGAACAACTTATTTTGCTTACATGGCACATCAAATGCTCTGCAGAAGTACTAGTTCTGCTTGCAAAGCCAGAACAATGTGTTAGCAGAGCAATAAATGTCAGCTGAGTAGCACTATCTTTCAGGAGGGCTAATTAGCACTTGTGCAGTTTTCCTGCTTGTAATTCCAGAGCAAGCTCTCTTAGTGTTTCCTCAGGACCTTTGTGTCATACTTCACTGCTCATACTGCATGAAATACGGTCTCTGGAAGTGACGTGGTGTTCTCTTGGATCCACTTTGCCATTTGCTATCCGTTCATTTAGGCTTCAGTTATGCAAAAGGATCTCAAGTGTAGGCACTTGTGACTTTCTATACTACTGTAACTAAAAGCATAGCACAAGTGGCCCTTAGTTCTTGGGCTGCACAAAGACAGTGAGACCCAAAGTGCTGTGTGAACATGGGGTCAATCTGGTCCAGTTGAATGAAACCTGGAAAGTCCACAAGCAACTTTGGCTCCTTATTCTAGGTTCCACTGCCTGTAATCAAAGGTGTGTGTAGTATAAGAGCTCAAAAAAGATCTTCATCACTAGCTGCAATAGCTGTGGCTACCGAAAGAAGCTGAGAGGACTGGATATCAGTAAAGAAAAGGTCCCAAAAGCAAACTCTTACATGAATTCAAAAAAAACAAAAGTCATATGAGAGTTGCTAGAAGTGGTGAGCTGATCTGAACTAGACACACAATGTTTCCCCAATTAGGGATTTGCAGCTTTCTCATCCTTTTGTCCCCAAGCCCATAATATGAAAAGTCCATGTAGTAAAAACTACTTCCTTGGGACCGACTTTTTGATCTTGAGGATGTCTTAGGTAAGGACTCTGTAAAATAAATTTTGTTATCTCATAGAATGTCCTACTGTTCTGTAGTCATGTCGTTGAAACATCCTAACTATTAATTTCATTTTCATTAGCATTTTCATTGTTATAAGAATTCAAAGCCATATATTATGATAAAGGGGTACTCGGTATCTAAATGATTTTTTTTTCCTCTGGAAGAATATGACTACAATGGTGAATGGCTCCAAAGTTCCAAATGTTTAATTTGAAAGGCACTGTAAACAGCTGTAGTATGTATGTAAAATTTTCTATTAGCTTTAGTAATGAATTTTCCAGTTAGCCCTAGAAATGCAGTACTGAAAATGCAGAGTAGTGATTTACTGCACATTAACTGGAAATTCTTTACTATTTTCTTCCCACCTTATAAAAGAATTAACCTTCGTTCCCTTAACTGTGTTTTATTAGTTACACAAATTAAATTTTTCAAGGATACTTCTACACACTGAAAAGATGAATATCTTAATTCAGCCCTCTGCAGGCTACTTATTGTACTATTATCACCGTCAAGAAATCTTTACAGGACATTAGCTGAACACTCTGGGTCACTGATATTCAGCTGGACTATTGATTAAAAGGGCATCACAGGAAAACAACATGCATTTTAGCATCTACATTGTTGCTTTCAGTAACTAAATAAAGTTGCTGCAGAAAGCTGAAAGGGAGAAAAATCAAAAGCATTGCTCTACGTTGCCTGCATTAGTTCTGTAACTGATGGCAGCAGAGCTTGCAAGTTAATCAGCAGCTGTTTCTTGCCCATAACCTGTTGATACTGATCCGTGCCTTATTTTGACACACCCAGCTTTGTTTATTTCATGCATCACATGTTACCAGAAGACAGAATCCGCTGATCAATAGGTTCAAATCTGGGTTGTAAAAGCCACTCTTATGGACCAGGTACTAAAATCAATAAGAAAGAGTGCTTTTAAGAGACTTGAATGAGGAACAATTACCTGCCGCGAGAAAATTGCATTTTGTATAGGATCATCTCTAGGCTGGAAGCTGTGAGCACAATAGTGAGGTGGTGGAGGAATTAAGGAGCTGACATAATGACAGATGTGGCATACCAAAGTACGGAGTTAACCTGTGTTTTGGTAAATTAGATCTGCACTTACATAAACTGTCAGAACTCTGAAAGGTGTCTGAAAGAATATAAATTCAAAAGCATCATGCAGGGCTTCATCCTTTGGAGAACTGTAGCATCTTTTCTTTGTTGTTGTCATTTGTGGCTTCTTTATGTTGCTTTGTATTTTAGGAATTTGGGGCTAGGCTGGGAATGGAGACAGCTCTTCAAAAGGTGCTGAAGTCCAGCTGAGACCTGACAAGGGACAAGTGAGCTCTACTATGCTATGTAGTTCATGCTACATCTTACATTCCCTATGTACTCACAAACACAAAAGGAGGAAGTAGCAGAAATCTTGAGGGAATCCAGAAAGTCTTCAGGCTTCTGTCACAATAATTACTCTCTCCGGAGTGCACTTCCTTTAACACCTCTGAAAACAGAAATCCTTTGGGGTGGTAAAACCTTGTTCTTCAAACGCAGTGTTGTTAGTTGGTTGTCACGATACACTGGATACACTGGTGAGAGAGTGTTTTGCTTGCTTTTACTATCTATGCCAGCTGTCAGGATGATGTATTTAAGAAAGTTGCTCTACTTGGAAGAATTACATTATAGGCATTTAAGACTCTCAGTTGCCTCTGGGCATAGGCATCTTAAAAATCTGTACCTTTTGGGGCGTGTTTTTGTAATTCATGTCTTCTGCTGTCATTTTATATCAGTACTTTATCACAGGATAGTCAACAGCAATATCCATTTTCAAATGTCCTGCAGAAACATTGTCTTGTTGTTAACTCTTGTCATATTTCAGTCATTGGATCTGAAAATGGGAAGTGATTAATGGCAGCAGTGTTTTTTTAATAATATGTCCCATTCTGAAGCTTTCTATAAAAGTAGTCCATTTTCATTACTTGAAAGTGAGCTGCTGAATGTTATTTTTTTTAATCTTAATATAAGAAGAAGTTGTGAGAATGACATTCTCATAGAGTAATCCTCAGAACCATTTATGAAACAAACATTTTAAGCATATTAAGTTACAGGTTTTGGTAGTCTGCATGAATTTAGCACCAGTGTGAAATAAAACCAAAAATACTTAGATTTTTCTCATAGAAACGTACCCTAATTCATGGTTGATCATGATGCTAATCTGTCAAAATAATATTTTAATGTAAATACATCTCTTTTTTATTATTATTTTTGAGAAATAGGTTCTTCTTGGTTTTGAGAAATAGACTCCTTTAGCAAGAAAGCATGAACTTTTTTTGTTTTGTATATCTGATCAGGAAATTCAGATCCAGATGTTTTACACTCTTAAGACAATATTTTTATCTTGGCTTATTTAAAATATCAAAGGAGGCTTCCCTCCGCTCCCGTATTGGAGGCCTGCTCCAAAAGTAATCTCTTCTATTTTATTATGTTAGCTCACCGTATCAGAGGCCAATGTTTTTGATGTGTCAGACTCTTGTACATCGCTGGCAAAAATGCATAGCTAATGGTGGTGACTATGTTGAAAAAAGAGTGTTTTGTAGCAGAGAGTTTGCTCTGTCTAACAGTGTTATGGTGCTCTTTGTAACTTTTATAGTTTGTATGGAGATAAATGAGGCATTACTTTCAGAGAGACGTATGTATTCAAAATACATTGCTTTTAAAAGAAATTTCGTAGCCATGTTTCACAGACTCATAGAATCGACTCATAGAATCACCAAAGTTGGAAAAGACCTCCAAGATAGTTGATCTAATTCAACAGTCCACCCACCACCAATATTTCCCCACTAAACCATGTCCCTTAGTACCACATCTAAACGTCTTCTGAACACCTCCAGGTGCGGTGACTCAACCACTTCTCTGAGCAGCCCATTTCAGCACCTGCGCACTCTTTTGGAGAAATTTTTCCTAATATCCAGTGTGAACTTCCCCTTGCACAACTTCAGGCCATTCCATGTAGTCCTATCACTAGTTACATGGGAGAAGAGTCTGACCCCCACCTCTCCAGAACTTCCTTTCAGGTAGTTGTAGTGAGCTATAAGGTCTCCCCTGTGCCTTCTCCTCTCCAGACTAAACAATTCCAGTTCCCTCAGCCTCTCCTCACAAGACTTGTGCTCCAGACTGTTCACCAACTTTGTTGCCCTTCTTTGGACATGCTCCAGGGCCTCCACGTCTTTCTTGTAGTGAGGGGCTCAAAACTGAACTCAGTACTGGTGATGCAGCCTCCTCAGGCTGAGTACAGAGGGATGATTGCTTCCCTGCTCCTGCTGGCAACACTATTTCTGATACAAGCCAGGATGCCATTGGCCTTCTTTACCACCTGAGCACACTGCTGGTTCATATTCAGCTGAGCATCGACCAACACCCCCAGGTCTGTTTCCTCTACAGAGTCTTCCAGTCACTCTGCCCCAGGTCTGTAGCGTTGCCTGGGGTTGTTGTGACCAAAGTGCAGGATCCAGCACTTGTTCTTGTTGAACTTCATTCCATTGGCCTCAGCCCAGCGATCCATCCTGGCCAGATCCCTCTGTAGGGCCTTCCTACCCTCAGGCAGATTGACACTTCCTCCTAACTTGTTGTCATCTGCAAACTTAATGAGGAACAGCCCATTTCCTGAGCTCACTGTTAGGGAGATCATAGGGTAGCATGTGAGAATCTGTGAGGCAGAGAAGTTGGTGGTTCTAGTTGACTCAAATATACTCAAAAATAAAAGGGAGAATGATGAATGGATTTTTTTTGCCTCGGCAATCACCAGCTGGCAGATCAGCTTCTTGGAGCACTGCCAAGCAGCAGTTTACAGCAGCCCTGCAGCTGCTCTAAGCTAGACTAGAACACAACTGGCATGAAGCCACCTTCAGTTTTGGACAAGGATTCAGCCTTCAATTTGACAAACAGATGTGCTGGGATTGTGGCTTTGCTTGCTCACGTCTAACCCTCATAGAATGCAGTTGGTACCTACGAGTCCAATGCAGAGAATTTTGCACAAAACTTTTACAGGGTAGATAAGTTAAAAATAAAAGCTCAAATTTTTCTGAAGCGTTGTTATTTTTGATGCTGCATATCTGGTTTCTACTTCTCTGCATTTCTTTCTGGGATACTTTTCTTATTCTGAATAATTTTAAAATGGACTAGCAAGAAAGCTGAGTTGGACTAGGTATTTTAAAGCAGCAAATTAAAATGCAATTATTTTGAACTGTGTGTACTGTAGTTTTTGTATAAATGTTTGAATGAAAGTAAAGGAAAACTTGCAAGAAATTCAAAGCAGGGTCGGCTGCCATTGCATGCTTTTTACTGTCTTTTTTTTTTTAAGTGAGAATGGTGTCATTCTGGGGGAAAGGTGAGGATTTTTTTGTTGATTTTTGACTCCTCACAGACCACTATTCTCTCTTTTCCTTACCAGAAAGTGTTCTTCAGTAATTTGTCATGAATGACAATGCAAATTTTTTTTTGCAATGTTTCTATTAAAATCTCTCAATTCTGTGACTAGCTCTACATCTGACAGCAGGATTCTGCCATTTCTTGTTGACCACCTATTTCATATGGTTGGAGATAGAGCCAAAGCAATGTCTCGGAGTATTGTCAGAATATAGTAAGTTTCTTAGGATGTTTTAAAATTTAGTTAAATAGGCTGTCAACTTGTCACCACCTGATATTTGTTTAATTGATCAATAGGAGAGAAATTTCAGCTTGCAGCTTCACAAAACTGAGACTTTCCCTCACGACATGCATATATTCAGCATTTGTTGGTACATACAGACAGTCACACACACACACGTACAACAGCCAAAAACCCGAAGCCAATATTTTGGAGACTTACAAATCCAGCATGTGTTTTCTGAAATGAAAATCTATCATCCAAAACAACACTTTTGGAGGAAAGAAACACCGCAGTGTCAAATGATCACAACAGAGCATTTAATCTAGATCAAGTTAAAAAATAACAATATGAAAAATACTATAATCATATATTGTACCTTCTACTGGTACTCAGGCTCAAAAAATATGCCTTTCTTTGAACATGTTCTGCAATCCTCATTTTCAAAACCAGTTGATTGTTCTCTATTAATTTTAAAATGTATCCTATTGGTATAACTCATAAAACATTTTTCCTACACTCTTGCTAAAAATTATTATTCTGTTTCAAGAGATGAAAATAACTGTTAAGCCATTCTTAGGACAACAAGATATCATTTCTAAGCCTTCCAACAGTGGTCCCGCCTCTGTATCCAAGAGTACAACCATCAGAAGCAAAATGCTTAAACTCTGATTATTCATGAGTCATGTTGTTTTTGTCCGAGTAATCTAGCTGAACGAAGGCAGAAAGAAGTATAGTTGCTGATTAAACAGATAAGATATGTTTTCACAGGCACTTCAATAGTAGCTGTAAGAAGAGAAGCACTTAATTCCTAGACTTTTTCCTGGGCAATGTACAACACAGTGAAAACTCTGAAGCATTCTTGCTAAAGCAGATCACTGTGCAGTACTAGTGTAAATTTTTTTGATGTTGGAGTGAGACTGTGTTTCATCTTAAATGTATATTATTTTGTTTTCCATCAGTTTAACTTCAATTTTAAAGAAAGAAAACCAAAAATATTTGAAGCAAATAATGAAACAAATTATTTATAAGCACAAAGAAGAAAACGATGAACAAGAGCCAACATTGATAACAAATCGAATGAATTGCCAAACCAATCTAATTTCATTCAACAGAACAATAGCAGACATTCTGGCTAGAAAAAATAGCTATAGATGACAGATTTCTTCCTTTTAATCAGGCTTTTGACATTGTTTTATAAACATACTATGCAGACTAAATGAAACAAATATAGAACAAATTGGAAAATTATTATTGGATATTACTTGACCAGTGTTAAAACAGAAGGCTATAATAAGAAGGGTTTTATAGTATGGACTAGAGAAAAAATTTATTATGTTTACAGATGGCATGAAGTTGGGCAGGATATAAAACATGTTAATGAATAAAACCGGAATTCAGAATGCTATATTGGAGAAAAGATCAGAGTGAAAAATGATGAAATTCAACACAAACAGAGGAGATATTATGGCTACATGACGACAATCAGTTGGAAACTTTGTAATAGTTTTGTAGACATAAGTCTTAGAACTGTTCTGGCTAGCCAGATGATCAGGGGATTGCTTTATGTGCTGTACTCTTGAACCATCTACTTCAAGAAAAAACGTGGAATTGCTGAAAATAAGTACTTACTGTAGTGAAGGCAAGTGAGGATGACTTAGATCTAGAAGACAAAAATAAAAGATCAATATAATATTTTAAATTCTAGAGGAGAGAAGAGCAAGAGGTAACTTGACAGCATTCTTCAAAGACATGAACAGTTAGTCAAAGATGAAACAGTAATTCTTTATCCATTCCATGATAGAGGGAAATAGAAGAAATAGACTTGCAGTCAGAATGATTTTGTTTAGACATTAGGGATACCTTTCTTAAAAGTAAGGATAATGTTGTGGAAAAGGATATCTGAGGATAGATATCTGAGGACGTAGAGATTATATTGATAGTATTTTTTACCTGTTATTTACAGAATAAATAAATCAAGAACAGCATGGAGTTACGCTGATCCTGTCCAGGAGTATAGAACAGACTAGATGTCCCATTGTGAAATTCCTCTCAGTTCTGTGATACATAAGTATGCTAACATATAATATTTCCTATTTCCCACCACTTCGATTATTCCTGTGTCATAGCAGAGTCCTTCCACTGGGGAGCAGTTTAAATACTTTCATTTACAGGAGCAGCTCCTAAAGATTTTATTTGTTTGCTTGTTTTTTATTAGTGGAGAAGTATAGTTTTCAGAATGTGAAAGGAAATATAGTTTAACAAAAGGTCCAAGCAATATTCAAGAATACGAAAGTCCAACATCTTGAAATGCTTTACTTTGTTTTCATAAAATATATTTTTTAGTTGTAAGAACGGACACATTGCTGTTTTTACAATTCGTATAACTGTTGTGGAATGGACAGCAATTTTCAGTTGACAAAAGGCATAGGCTGACATATGGTAACTCCAGAAACATTCTCTTACTACAAGTGTATGTAGTTTTTGGCAGGGCATTGAATTTGAATCTCTTGTCTCAGTAGGAAGATTTTATTTACTGGCAAAAAAAAAAAAAAAAAAAGTTATTGAACTTAGGTCTCCCCAGGAACAATTCCCCAGGAATTAAACCGAATTTCATCTCAACATCTGCGTGCTTCGAGCAAGAAAATCTAAGCAATATGTTTTAGAAGTGTTCTACTCCCATTCTTTAGTCTGGGCACAGTCAGCACTGAATTAAATGGAAAAATGTTATGCCAGTATTGATCTTTCTCAAAAATGCCATCTCTGATGTTTAAAATGTACAGCAGTACTTGTATTGGAACCTACATTTGAATCTGTTTTGAAGAAGGTCCATTAGCATGACTATACAATTGAATAACACAAAAAGGTTATAAGCCATGAATATTGATTCTACCATTCTTCTGCACTGCTTAAAAAAAGAAATGCATGTTAGGTATAGGTTGTTCTGAAACAAAATATAAGTTTCATGGAAACATCCTGAAATATTTTTTTAGCACAATATTGTAATTATTGGGAGTGTTTTTGATTCTCTCAGCTTTGTTCTGCAGTATCTGAGCCCATATAGTAATGTAAATGTCAAAAAGCTGCTATTGTGTGCTTTCAGAGTTCTGTAGCAGAAAGCCTGTATGTTGTAATATATATTTTTTTTTCCAAATGAATGGTAGAACTTGGTGGTTTTGTCAGTAAGTGTGACAGGGATAAATCAAAGGAAAACGCATACTCCAAAATAGCTTAGAAAATAAAGTACAATTGATACTATTATTAGAATCTATCCTCACATAACTGCAGAGATAACAGATTTCTAAGTAGGTTACATCAACAACTTTTGAAACTCATTTAAACACAGCTTCCAAGTATTTAAACTTTATTGGGCAAATTGGTGTCATATATGCTTTGCAACAATTGTAAAGAGATGAAGCTTTATTATGAAGCCATGTATACTCAATGCTCAAGTTCCTCCAGGCACTAGACTTCTGAACATGTATGGCTTAACTACTGTAATTCTTCAGACAAAAGTTACCTATTGCAGTCATAGAACACTCTGAGAATATATGTGTACTAAATGTGTGAGAGAGTAATTAAATGTAATCTCACAGGCCAATCATATCCTTCCCAGTTAGGCGTTCAGAGGTCAGAATGAAATATCACACTGTTTGCAGACCAGAAATCTATGGTGATCTGGCTTGCCATGATCAGATAAATTACCCTTATTTAAAAAATACCAGTGTCCGCATATTCACACTGCAAATCAAAAGTTGTTGGCATGCTGGAATTTCTTACACTATACTTTTTTCAGGCAGTTGGAGTAAAATTACTCTTTGGCATCTATTTAAGTGTAAGTACACTGTAAAACAGCTAGATTCAAGGGACACTGAAAGTTGAGCTTAAATGAGGCATGAAGATACTCTCAAAAGATATTCTTTATGTTTTCTAATAATTTCAGAGTGTTAAGTGTTGAAGTCTATTCAATAAAAATTCGTGTTGTTTCTTGTTAATATATTAAATGCTTTTGAAAATCTGTTTAAAGTTCCTTCCTTTTTTTTCTAAGTTCTGAAAAAAAATCTCCTCTGATTTAAGCTATTTATTTAAAGAAATACCTCAAATCATTACATACGATAACTATCAATGTTAGTTTTGTTAAATATGAAAGCAATTCTTCTATTTTATTCTAGCAGTGTTTTGGGAGTTTTAGCAGCATTGGAGATTCATCTTTCATTTCAGCCCTGTACATTATACATCAGTAGTGAGGAGTGTTTTATATACTCTCTACCGTTTTCCTGCTTAAGATGTTCTGTTACTAAAACTTTTGGGTTTTGTTTGTTTGTTTTTTGCTCCAGGCTACATATTCAAACAGAATGGTGAGCCAAAATCTCAGCACAAGGGACAGAAAGTCAGCGCATACTCCCACCGAGGACCCTTTTAGATACTCAAGCAACCAAGCAACAACCTATGAAAGCAAGAGCTGTCAACTGTCTAATTTGTGTCTGAGCAACCTCCTGAAAGAGAAGGAGATAGTGGAAGTCATCAAGCATACTAGAGGCACATACGAAACCCTCACTTCAGAGGCCATCCAGAATGGTTTGGCCACCTCAGCACAAAGCACAGCAAAGCCTGCATCTAAGACAGACAGCTATCCACTGTTCTCAGGAGCTCCAAAAGACCAAATTGCTGTACCTCAGCAGCACACCACTTTCACAGGAAGACTTGGACAACCTCCAAGGGGACCCATCTCTTTACACATGTACAGCAGAAAAAATGTTTTCCTTCACCACAATTTACACACAGCAGAGCTGCAGACTTTAGGTCAACAAGATGGGTAGAAAGGTTCTTGTCTTCTTGCCATAGAATGAGAGTCCCCTGAAAGAAAACATAAGCTCACACAGAGATGAGTTATAAGCTTTTACCTGCTGCTACCTTTATTTGAAAAAAATAAATTAAAAATTAACATTGTCTAGGTTTCATACTTTCCCATCTGGAACTGTAGGAAAAGGATGAACTGGATTGCTAAATAATTGATTTGTCATACAGAAGTCACTACTGGTAGAGTAAATGGAACCGTTGGGCTGGCATTGCAGGTCCAAAATTGGCTAAATATTTTTTTCTTTTGTCTCTATAAAGCCACTAACATCCCCTGAAGTTCTAGAAATTGGTCTTAAATAATACTGTGTATGCTTAATAATGTTACTGTTAAAGTAGATGTGAGGAATGAATAGATACATAATTAGTAAACCCTACTGAATTACATAGAGACTAGGGAAATAAAGAGTAAGAAGTCTCTGAACTTCTAAAACCTACAGTGAAATTTGCTCACTTTTAAAGGTGTGTTACCCCTTCTTGCTGTACACATTTTATCAAGGCCTCATGCTGCAAGTAGAGGAAGTGACTTTTTGTCTACAAGCAAAGATCATAGAGGCTCACTGGGTAATTGAATCAAAATAATTGGAACACAAAATGATGAAGACAGCTTGATTTCTCAACCTTCTCTTCCCTCTCCATACCTTTTTTTAGCTACGTTTGTTCTGGTCTTTTTGTTCTATGAGGACACATCACATTGTGGTGATAGTTGCTCTCTGCAGATACTATATTGCTCATGACACAGTGTCACAGTCTATGTTACCAGGGCTGCTCCAAAAGTAATACCTCCTATTTTATTACGTTAGCACATGACATCAGAGGGGAATATTGTTGGTATGATAGAGGTTGAACCTTCCCAACAATATTCCGTTACATTTTGTTGCCGTGCAACGGATGGCAGCAGAAGGGCAGTCTGAAAAAATGGTGTCTGATGGAAGTGCATACAAAGCAAAGGTGTGTGTGATTGAATTCTTCCATGTGGAAAAAAATGGCACCTATTGACATTCATTGATGCTCGCTGAACATTTATGGAGACCAAACACTGGATGTGAGCACAATGAGGTGGTGAGTAGTGTGTTTCAGCAGTGGTGATGGTGTCAGTGGTTTACCCTCACTAGTGCAGAAGTATCTGAGCACTGCATGCAGGCTCTTGTTCATCTTTGGCAAAAGATGCATAGCTAATGGAGGTGACTATGTTGAAAACTAGTATTTTGTAGCTAAGAATTTGCTCTATCAAATAGTGTTATTGTGCTCTTTGTATCTGTTGTAGTTTCCATGGAAATAAATAGGAGGCATTCCTTTCGGAGCAACCTCTATATAATGGATCGTATAACTTCATTTCACTTGCCAAATTAAAAGAAAAAAAATGGGTGAAAGACTATATTAAGTGAAATTATCTTATTACCGAGTCTAAACTACCTGTGTAAACTGTAATTTCTATAGACCATATCTGCGCTTCATGGTGTATACCAACTCAGCAGGCTTGCTAGTCTTGACATGTTAAATGCAAGTGAGATGAAGCAAATACTACCTGACATGCAGCATGCCAATCTCATGGGAATGTGAATTTATCTGATGACGCTACAGAACCTGAAGGTTTGTCAGTACCAGAAGATCCTGTTTTCTCCTTTCATAGGGCTTGAAAACAGGCAATCGCAGACAGGATGCTATAAACATGTGGTATATACTGACCATGACAGTTTCCAATCTCTCTGATGGCAGCTAATCTGTTTGAATGATATTAGGATGTATAGTTAGTAGCTTATAAATAATCTGGATGTTTAAATATGATTGGGGCAGATCTGAGACAAGTCACACCTCTGTTTAACTGGTGATGGATAATGAAAGGCAAGGGAATAACACATTCTCACACAAAGAAACAAACTAGTATGACTTATAAAGTAGCAAACAATGAAAAAAAAGATTTTATAGCCACTAATAATGTTATAACTTTAAAAGGTAAGTCACACAGGGCATATAAAATGAATTAATGAAACTAATTTTACCTAATGTTAAACATATCTGCTTAACTACTTAATATTTAGATGACGGCAAGGATTGGATAGATGAACAAAGAATTAGACTGTGAGCTTGGCAGATATTCTGCAAAGTTCAGCAGCCTAAACTTTCAGGATTCTATTTATTGAGGATTTTAGAGTAATTTGGATGACATTATCTGATGTTGAAAAGACCTGGTTTTGTCTAAATATGCTACATTGGTAATTTTGAGTGTCCAGAGCTGGATACATAAGGATCAGTATAAACATTTGCCAAATGTTTTTGTGTTTTTATATATTTATGTGTGTATTACCACTGCCAAAATAGCAAAAAAAAAAAAAAATTGCAGACACAACTTGACTGAATTAACTATGGGTGTTCAAGACTCATAGGCCTGCACTGAAACTCATAGTTTAAACTCTACCAAAAAGAAATAGTAATAACAAAATTTTACTATTAATACTTGTGTTTTTCTCTGAGCAGTCTCTTACGGTTATGGTAGATTGAAAGCACAGTTGGTTATTGGTAACAATATATTTCAGTCTTGCTAATCTCAAGAGTTGATGTATGCAATTATATTTCAGATCTGTAAGTAAATTAACATACATTGCAATCAAGGATATTTTTTCCAGGATACAAATATACAACAACTACATTTAAAAATAAAATTAAAAAAAAAAACTGAACAAAACAACAACAAAAAAAAAACAACCTCTTCAATGTTAACTTAGTACTGTATCTGTAGTTGTTTTTTTCCTGGAAAAATGGACTTTTGGATTACATTTTATTAAAGAAATCCATCTACATATTTCAAAAAAAAGAAAAAAATACATTTTAAATGCTACTATTTTCTTGGAAAATCTTTTATAAAGCTGAAACTTTAAAAAAAAACACTGGAAAAAGCAGTTCAGTTAAAGTGAGGAATATTTTTAAAATGTCATCTTGAAACTGTTTTGTATCAGTATTTTCAGCACTGTTATTTGTAATACTAAGTGTAAATCTCACCTAGAGAAGGATATTAGCCACATGTTAATATACAGTACGACAGTAACTGTAAGACAGAGGTCCTTTGATCCTCTTGTATATATAGTAAATCATAAAGCAATGGCATGTGGACATTCTTTCACTGAATTGATTCCTTTGTACTAAAAATCTCTAGTTTTTTAAGAGTTTCATGTATAAAATGATTTATACATTTCTCCAAGGCTGTACATATCCAAAGACATGACACCAGGGGAAAAGACACATTATTTTTGCCACAGAAGTACCTGGTTTTTTTTTGAAGTTTCTGTACATGAAGCATAACTGTAAAATTTCTACTGAAATTTCTTCTTGTTACTTCCATATTTTATGGTGTTATAGAGGGCATTTTAAGAAGGAGGAAATCCCCAAAGAAAAGCTGTTTCCATTTGAATCCACGTCCCATTTTTTGAAGCAGTCACATGGCACAAGAAACATTATATGTACCCTAAATATTTTTTAATAACACATGTGAAATAGTGTATTGTCTCTATAATGATCCTAACTTCCCCAGATTACGTACATTTTACAAGCTACATTTCATACAATCACGGAATGGCTTGGGTTGTAAGGGACCCACCAAGTTCCAACCTCCCTGCTGTGGGCAGGGTTGCCACTCACAGGATCAGGCTGCCCAGGGCCCCATCCAACCTGGTTACTGTTAGCACACAATAACATACTGGGACCAACCTTAATTATAAATTATTAAGATGGAAGGAAAACACCTGTCCAGCACAGTTCTTGTATTTAGTTTTCCAAACACTGGAAGGGTTGGTTTTTTGTTTTGTTTTGTTTTGTTTTGTTTTGTTTTTTTAAAAATACATATTGCTTGTGCATGTGAGTGAAGTATAAATGGTACTTCAATACTGGAAGGAAAAGTCTTTCCACAAAATCCCTCCCCTGTCTGGCTGTCTGGGGAATTTGGAAGCATCTGAAAGCATTCCACAAGATAAATTTCTGCTGCCTTTTAAAGACAGCCCATGCCTCTACATACAAAATGAAACAGATGGTAAAGGTTCCTTTTTTAAAACCAGACTGTTAAAATTTTGCTTCATTGCTTTTACTTCCAAAATACACACAGCCATGCTAAATGGGCTTCTCTTATATGTCTTTCTTTCTGCAAGCTTTGATTATAAGTATTTCCAAACTAAGATTTTTGCATGTTTGGAGCATTTGAAAGCTTACCTAGGCTATTCAGGTTTGTCTCACAAGTGCATTCTAATCACTACCTAAAAATCGGTAACTTCCTCTTCCCCAAAAGCTAGGGATTTCTGACTGCTCTTGTGGCATAATTGTTATGTCTCCACTGGTTTGATCAGCACACGCCATTGACTTCAGTTAAGCTACACTGAGTGCATCATCTGATAACTGGGATTGTGGCCCTTTAGCCCAACTTGTCTCAGCTTATGCAAAAGGAGATCTCAAAGATTTGATCCAACAAAAACAGTAACTCACAATCTAGAAAAAATTTACTATTTTGTCCTTTCTTCATATTAGAAAGCAGAACTAAAACAACACAATACCACCAACAAAACAACACCAGCAGCAACAAAAATACCAGAAAACTCCTTATGCCTTTCCAATGGTCATAAATGAAATCCCCTCATACATAGAGTAACAGTGACTTCTAACAAAATTTTGAAATAAATACCTGGAGCAAAAAATCCACTGGAGTCTTCTTACAAACTTTTGGAGTGGCTGGAACCATGAGGGTCTGTATCTGAGTGCATTAATGAAATATGTCACATAGCCTCTTTTCTTCCAGCCTCTTTACTGATTATTATTTATTTACTTATTTTCTGTAGGAAAATTTGCTGTTTGATGCTTATGCCAGATAAAATAGAGAATACAGTTAGAAAGCACACTGAGGAAAATGGTGGAGACCTTCTCCCATCTTGTAGAAACATATAGCATCCTCTCCAGGATGCATTTTAATCTTCTGCAGTCAGCAAGAACTTGGCAGAGATCCCTCAGGAGAAGAGCACACTCAAATCATGCAGGCCATAGTTGCCTCTATATTCACTTTACTCTAACGTGTCCTACATAAGGCACTCCTAACATCATTTGGAAATTTCAGCAGCTGCAGAATGTGTTTCACTGGGATTTAGCCAGCAAAGTCAAAGATAAAAATGCCATGTGCTGCTTTAAACCTAGTAAACCATAGCTGTTTGGATCTTGCTTCTTCACTGATTTTTTGTCCAAGTTTTGAGAATGTATATACTGTGATGCATATGATGCTAACTTCTTACAGTATAAAAGACAGTGGAAATCTGTCCTCTGAGGGGCTCAAGATTTGAAGTTTATTTCCTAGGGCAAAGGTGTGAACTTCAAGGGTTTTCTGTCGTTGCAAAGGTAATGGTAAGGGAACTTATTTACTGATCTACTTTAGAAATATTTGGTATTTAATTTTTGTTGGAATGTACTTAAAATATTCCTCAGTATCTAAACAGAAAAAAAAAATCTGTAACATATCAGTATCAATTTCCCATAAGGTCTTAGTAGCCACGGTTGTCATTTGCATTTTGTAGTGCTGTTAAATATTTTTGGATGTGCCATTTTTGTTGCCTTCACTACCAGCAAATCCTACTCGTTTTATGATTTTTGCCCTCAGTCCTGTATTAAAGACACAGAGAGGACTGTTGAGGATTTCTGCAAAAGTAATCCTGTGTATGTAAAGTAGAGCAAGAATAAACTTACCTGAAGCTCTCTACGTGAGCCCTGAAGATGGAAAACCTATTCAGGTTGATCTGAACTAGGCAGCCTTTGAGAGACCCTGATGGATGTGACAAGTGTCGTTATCTGTTGGTTTCCCAAATCTTTATAGACATGACAGAGAATAAAATACACCACAAAGAAAGGTTTTATTGTGTACAAATAATATTGCCTTATATTTTGTATTGTGACCCTTGCTGTGCCTCTCTGGATTTCAGAAACATTTCATATAGATACATGCATAGGTTGACTGTGTAGACAGGCTGCACCACATCACCATGTCTGCTTTAAGAAGGCTCCTCTGGATTCTCTTAATATCTGTTCACTAACGTGTTTAATCTATCCAAAAAGAATCTCAAGCGCCTGTGTAGACAAATGTATTGCATGATTTTGATCCCATTTTCATCACACTGAAAAAGCCCTAATAGGGTAGGTTTAATGTATATGGATAACAACAGTATTAGTAGAATTAAAATTTATTTTTACTTTTCCATAATGTCGATGCACTTTATATGAGGGCGTAATATGAATTACAAATTAGCTTGCATTCATTTTCTTACCAAAACTTTATTTAAACAGGGTTCAGAATTTTCTGCTTAACTTTAAGCATGTAAACAATCTCATCAAAGAAAAAAGAAAAAAAAATCTGATTCTTTGGTAAGATAACAAACAATATATTTTATAACGTAAACAATTTCAATCATATTTATTGTTTGAAAGGTATGGTATATAAAAAGTATTTTTTCCTTTTATATAAATACTCTTCAATGCTCACAGATAAGTAGAAAAGATAAGAAACAGCCTTCCTGCATCAGTCTAGCTATAGCATCGTGCTTTGTTTTCCAAATCATTAATTTTTTTAGCAATCTATCTGTTTCTTTCTTATGGCTAAGAATTTGAAAAAAAGATAATAAAAGGACTTTGTACATATTCCGCACATTGCACGTAGACATAATCAACGTTACAGGAAGAATATAAGAAATCAAAATTCTTACTCAGTGATGCATCTGATATTTAAGCAAGATGCTCAGTAGTATACAAAATCCATGTAAGTGGAGAACGGATGTTTTGTAGCTGGGAAAAATCTAGTGGAAGGGTAAAAAGTAGCAGGTTGATAGCAGTTTTTCCTTGCATAGCTGTTTTCTTTGGATTACATTGAAGTAATATTTAAAAAATAAACCTCTTGGAGTAAAGACAAATGGTTACTGAATGCCACAAAGTATGGATAAGGGTAATTCCATATCCAAAAAAATGTATATCTTTTTATTACCATAGCTTTATGTTTGCTTGAAGTATAGGCAGAACAACACCAATATATTTTAACAAAGAAAAAAATCAGAAGAAAAGAGTGTATTAATCTAAAAAGCCTAGCACATCATGTAGTCATTTCTAACTTTCTGAAATATGTTTATATAACAGTATTTCATGCAGACATGGTAGTGCCCTTATGCTAGGTATTGATGTTCTCTAAATAACAAGGAAACATTCAAGGTGGCCATGATCCAGACCATATATCAAGATCTGCATCTACTTTAAAGGTCATTTGTTTTTTTTGCTTGTTTCTTTTGTTTGTTTTTCACTTCGCATTGAAAGACCATGATCATTTTGAGAAAATTTTACACAAATATCTCCATAAACATTTTGGCCTACATGAAATTCAAACTGATATGGAGAGATGATAAGGTTTTGAAAATTATACCTATTCTTTAATTCTAATAGAGCTCATTAGAGTGCTTTAGGCATTATTTTTTTAACTATAGAACATTCTGCTTTGTGTGTTAACATTAGACATTTTATAAGAGCCTTTTCTCATTGTCTACATAGTTATGACTATCATGCCATTTAAAACTACATGTCAATGTAAAATTTGAAGGACTAATGGTTTTTGTATTGCATGATGCTAAACATCCATTTAATTTAAAAAAAAATTAATTTAAAAAACACTGCAACAATATTGTAAACAGTTTCTTAAATGTAATTGACAAAACTATATATATTACATGAATTAGGGGCTTTAAAAGAGTTACAAAGATGAGAAATGGAGGAAAATATTCACGTAAATTTTAAGAATAAAGTATAAATAATGCATTGTTGGAGAACATGGAAAAAATAACAGTTCTAGATGAGGCAGTTGAAGACTTTTTATTGTCCAAGGTTTCACACTGATGATTTGGAATGTAACTTAAATTTCAAAAGAAAGAAATTCTAAGAGATAACACACTTTAAAAGGTAGCTTCAGATAAACTTGGAGTAACATTTACAGTAATGAAGGTATCTGGTCCCTCAGTAATTAGCTTCCAGTTAAGTTTGGAGAAAAAGTTGTATCTAAGATCTCACTGGACAAGTTCATTGGTGATTTTCAGTGTTTACCCTACAAAGCCATGAATGAGTTAAATTCTAATTTTCATTTAACAGGTAAATATTACTATAATATTTAAAAATGTCCAAGGCATAACACTGTCTAACCTTTAATTTGAGTATCACCATATTCTCTGATTTTCTTCATTTGTATTCTGTCTTTTAATAGTTTTTAATTTATGTTACTCATGTGCAATAAGAACCTGATTGTTTCAAATTCAGTCTTTGTGCACTGACTGAAAAAAAAAACAACCAATGAACCAAAAGAAAAAAAAAGCAAACAATGACACAGCCTTTGGAAACAAAAACTTTTGTCTCCAAAGAATATCAAGCAGTTTTCTGTTGGTTTTTTTTAATCAGATTACTGAGGATATAATTTTTGTGAGTTACTTTGAAGAGTTATTGCACTTCATTAAACAATACTACAGGATTCTATTCATATTATTTAATGAACATTTGTTCTTATTTCTAGTTGACATAATTTTTACTTTTACATTTTATGGAAAAAATGTTTATTATTTTTTGAATATTTATATGAACTTTTCATTTTAGATCTTAATGTAGAAGTGTACATTCAGTATTTCCATTCCTGAAGCTAATATAAAGGGCTCTTACACTTTTTCTTTCCCTTCTTCCCCCCCCCCCCCAAAAAAAAAAAGAATCAGTTAATAAAAATCCTGTGTTATTCTATGACGATCTTGTGTTGTTTTTCTTTGAAGTATCTTACATTTATTTGACTTTTCTTCATACTTTTGTTGGTGAAATACATGCTGAACTTTAATAAATGCAAAAACTTTAGAACCTTTATGCTATGAAAAATCTGTCACTAAGACATATAGTATTTTTCCCCTAATCTCTTTAATGAGCTGATGAGAAGTGTAGATTTAAGCTATTTGCTACTGTGCTGATAAGCACAAAAAGATCTTCAGAACTTTTTACACAATCAAAAGATTATATACAAAAATGAGAAGTTCTGCTGTACTACAGAAAAGTGCAAAGTCCTTTCTGCACTTCCCTGAGTACTGAAGTAGTTTTGCATCAACAACAGTTCTCTGTTCCCTACTCTGTTTCCCCTTTGTTCTTAGCATAAAAATAGTAATTTCCATAATCAAAATAAGGCCTGATTTCATTTTTTTCTCTACAACTTCCTGTTCTCCTATATTCTGTATGTTTTCTTATTGTCCATAACAGTGTTTTAAGAAAACATGCTCTAAAATACTCCTCCACTTTGCTTCATTTTCCTTGGAGCATATCTAAATGAACGTCTTAGCCTTCAAAGGCCAAAATCATTATTACTTTGATTCAAATATAGAAAGCAAATTCTAAATTCTCACATATATAAGGCTATAAAACATGTAATCATTGTGTTCTATTAATAAAAGAAGTGGGAGCAAAATGGTTGCTGATCCTGTAATAACTGATAATCTTGTCAACAGCAAAAATGCTACTTCAGCTTATTCCTGTCTGTGAGTAATTCCTCTGGGCTGCATTCTCAGTCCAGCAACAAACAATTTTCAGTCCCAACTCAGAAAGTCTCAGCTTGGCCTGCAGTTCTGCATCCAGAAACTGCTATAGCTCACTTCACAGTACTTATATGTCTACCACTCTCTCAGTGATAACGTTAAAAATATGTCTTCTACTCTATGGTTTTTGTTACTGCTCCTATACACTGTTCAGTATCTTCTCCATTTTAATGGTGTATATACTCTTGCCTTCTAGCATTTGAGTGCCTTGCTGGAATATGAGGCCTAACATTTTGCTTATATAAATTTATATTATATATATACTATGTGTATATATGTGTGTGTGCATCTTCAAAGGAAAAATAAAACTGAAATGCATTATTATTATATCAGTAGAAGAATACTTTATAATTTTGATAGTGTTATGCCAGCCCATGTCTCTACAGAACATTGATATTTTCCTATGAATTTAAACTGCAGTATTATTATTCAACTCAGTGATGGTAAATTAAAATCAAATTATATTGAAATGGTTTGAAATTTACACAGGTTATACAGTGTTTAGGAGCCACAGAAACTTCCCTAAGTGACAATACTTTTTTTTGAAACTTGTGAAGCTTGACTGTGTTGCCAAGATGATGGATGTTTTAGCCTTTGTATGGTGACTGTCTGAAGTGTGTGGGAATTTTTCAGTGTTCACACATTATAAATGTTTCCTTAATTCCCAATGAATTGTTCTCATTTTTTACGATACAATAGGATGGGAATCTCTTCCCTATCACATCAGTACCTCAAAAGCTACTGATTATTTGGAGTGAAACAATATTCAGCGAACAGCAAAATAATTCTTGCACTGTTTGGCTACGTAATGTGAAGTTCAAATTAGAATTTTTGCAGATATCCCAAAAGACACAAGCAAATTGACACTCTGTGGCTGCCATACAGCACCATTCTTGCAACATTAATTTTTTTCCAGTAAACAGATTTACCTATTGAAAAGTAAAGAGAAACAGACAAGAACAGAGAAGGTATCAACAATCACAATGGCTCAGGTTGGAAGGCACTCAAAGTAGTGATGTCAACTAGGGATGCATTCTCACAGCTGCATTCTAGTATAGTTTTGAATATTTTTGAGGATGGACAATCTATAACCTCTCTGGACAACCCGTTCCAGTGTTCAATCAACTTTACAGTTAGCAGGTTTTTTTCTTATATTTAAACAGAATATTTTGTATTTCAGTTTGTGCTTATTGCCTCTTGTTTTGTAATAGGTACTATGGGGAAGAGACTTGCTCCATCATCCCCTCTCCACCATGAGGCATTGGCAGACATTGATTTCCCTGCAGCCCTGTCCTGTAAGCACTTATTTATTTGAATATATGTGACATGGGCCTTAGTCAGCCTGTTTTCGTTGATTACCAAGTCTCACACATCGACATCACCTCATATACTTTACTTGTTAGCCTATGGATGAAAAAATCAATACAAAATTAAAACAGATGCAACGCTTTTCTTTGTTATATTACAGTGATTCAATATGGTAAAAGCATCTCTCATACACTTTGTCCTATCAACAGTACTGAGGGTAAAGTATGAAAAATATAACTTAATTGCAAGTCAATTAGAACGGTTCTGATAATTCCCACTACTGAGGATCTCAGTTCACCATTCCAGCTTCAAAATATCCTTCTAATTCTAATGGTACCTCACTGGATAAGAGAACCATATTCCTAAGATCAGCTTTCTTCAGATAGTCACTCTGCTGCTAACGTGCTTCAGTGTTCATTTTCATCTACTCCTGGAGGCAAAAGAGATGCATTTTACTAGAACTTATGTTTCAGAAAGCACAATTAAAAGCCACATTAACAACTATATGTGAAGGCAGTAAGAGCACATTAAAAGGATCTATATGTTTATTTGACCAAATATGGAACCAATGCTTTGTGACTTGTGCTCAGTGCAAGTAACTCATGTAATGCAAGCAGTAAAAACTGGAATGTATTATTATTTATAATGTTTTATTTTACAATAACGCTAAAGCCCTATTGCATATTGTTGCTGTAGAAAACCACCTAGAGGAGTGTGAGCTAAGTCACAGTTTTTCATTTCAGATTAGAAAAAATACTAATATCTATTAAGTAATTAAAGGAAATTAAGTTCAAAGATATTTCAAGAGTTGAAAAAACTCAAATAATCAGCATAGTTCCTTGAGTTCACCTCTCTTAATGACAAGTACGAAGTGCTTTATCTAAGAATTAAATTTCGTTCAGAAACACCCTGCACGTACTGATTCACTGCAAGTTAACTTATTTGTGAGCATAATTACATCTGTGTGCAGCCCTGTTTCAAGCAAACTGATATTATGCAGAGCACTATTTTATAGTAATAGGCACGCATCTCCCTCTACACTGCTACATAAAACAGAAGATGTGCGTTCCTTTTAGCAACAGCAGATAGATCCATGCTCTGCTTTAAATTACCTCTGTCATTTTAATAATCCTTTTCTTTCTTCCATACTCTTTTTTTTTTATTATTCTGTTTTGTTCTTTTTGCAAGTTTTGATCTGTAATTTAAGGTATTTAACTCCTTTAGGAGAGGTTCTTGAATTGAGTTTCATCTGTACCTGATTTAATTATCAGGTAATGAGATAAATACCAGGCTTTAGAAAGTGGGAAGTGGAAAAGGAAGTTATTGTTGATGGCTCCTGGTTAGGTAACACTCAGAAGAATTTACAGTATATTTTAAGAGGGTTGTGATGCAAATTATATGATTGATTAGCCCGAAGAAAGCCTGAAAACTAGTTTACATAGGAAGCAGTTTAAGGGAAGAAAAGAATATACTACTGAGAATACCCAGGAGCTGCCACTTCACAACATAATCTAAAGAAAAGCAGCAGATTTGGTAACTGAAGACAAGCAGGACACATAGATTTTTTTTTTTTTTAGAACCAAAATCAGAAAAAGCACATAAGACTGGTGTTGTCATAGTGAAGAAAAAAGTCATGCAATAGTGGCATATTCTAAGTTATATGTTACCTTGTTTTTTAAGACTACAATGGTTTAAAATCTGTACTTAGCCAAGTCTTGAATTGCGCCCTTGAATTAGGAATTAGGTAAAGGAGGAAATGTTGCAGCTACCAAAAGAATGCTTCAATAAGCCAGCGGAAAGAGTACTTAGGTAAGTTATTATAATTCTACACTTAAGCATTATGACTTTTCTTCATTAATGGGAGATTATTTAAATCTGTGGAGTCCAGTATTTTTGTGCCTGTTAAATAAGATTGTTCAGTTTTTTTACGGTTGCAGTTTACTATGCTTGCTTGCCTGTCACTGTTGTTTGCCTATCATTACTTGTCTGGTACCTCTTTCCTGTTCAACTGATATCCATTTTGAAAGTTGATCAAGGCACAATGAAATCAGTGGGACAGCTTTGACTTATTTAGCGTAGCCTTGCAGAGAGAACTCTGGCTATGAATTAACACCATGAGAATGTATTCCTAATTCTGCTCGTAATTCGTTTTTGTAATCCTGGGTAGTTGCATCATCTGTGTTGCTAATTTTGACAAGATTTTCAGATTGCAATAGCTTCAGGGCAGAATTTCTTCATCTCTAAGAGATGGATCTGAAGAGTTTTTAAGCTCAAGATCTGCTCTAACACTCATTGATGTTCATAAAACATCCAATTTAAGATTTTATATGTAAATTCTTGTGGACCTGCTGCCACTATTTTAAACTTTTCTCCTTTCTTGCTGAAAACATGCTATTACTCACATTTGATTCTAAATCAAATTTTTTAACAACCCTGAATGGTAAGCAAAAGACTGCTACTATTAATGTGATCTTGGTGGAGGGTGTGTTGGTATTAGTTGTGATAAGGTCAGTTTTCTTCATAGTAGCTGAGATGGTGCTGGATGTTCTAGATTTAGAAAGAGAAGCATATTGATAATGCACCCATGTTTTAGCTGTTGCTGAGCAGCCGCTTACACTAAGTCAAGAGCCTCCAGTGAGGATGCTGGGAATGCACAGGAGGCTGGGAGGGGATAGAATCAGGATAGCTGATCTGGACTCACTGAAAGGGTATACCATACAATACGGTGTCATGCTGGACAATTAAAACTGGGGGAGTTAGCAGTGACAGCCCCTGCACCTGCCTGGGAACTGCCTGGGCAGCAGTAACTGTGTTATGCATCACTCTTTTTGTATATTATTATATTATCACTATTATTCCTTCATTTTCCATACTATTACTGTCTTTATCTCAGCTCATGAATTTTACCTTTTTTCTTTTTGTCTTCCCAGTCCTCTCCTCTGTCCTACTATGGGGGAAGTGAGCGAAAAGCAGTATGATCCTTAGCTGCCTGCTGGGTTAAACCACAACAGGGGAGTAAAAAGATTGAAACTAACTCTTAAGAACTAATGGAAAAGTGTTGGCTCCAGCAGAAATTTTAACTACTGAATTCCCTCTGATCCCAATTTTGCTCAATTAGAAAAAGACAAGCTAAGGTTTCTCAGTGTTCTAGCAGCATCAAACCTTAAAAAAATTCACTAGAGAAGCATCAGATAAGGTGCATATAAGTAAGTAATCTTCTTTAGTAGTTTCCATGGAAACACACTGCTATATAAACTGAGAAAGTAGCATATCTGCAAAACACAGTGTTAGTTCAGCCATGTGAACATTGTCACTGTTTGAGTAAAGGCATTTTTTAAAAAACAAGTAAAACAGTTTATATACATAATGTGAACAATTCAATCGTAAAATTAAGAACCTGAATCCTGGAATGGTACCACTGAATCACATAGCTGTTGCAACATTCGTGTTGTATTAACACCCACATGGGTCCCAAAAAGTTTATTCTCCATTACAGAAGTAACAGAAGAAAAAAACAAAAAAAATTCTGTGAAAGATGTTTCAGCTAGTAACTAGTAGAAAAATGCACAGAACAGTAAAGGCAACAAGTCATGCAAAGTAACTGGTGTCCCTTTTTAAGGGTTTTTATACATGTAAATTAATTCCAGAATCTTAGAATGTTTTTAGTTGGAAGGGAGCTTGATGATCATGTATTTCCTACGATCACCCACTGGATCAGGCTGCATAGGGCACCCTCCAACTTGGTGTTGAATGCCTCCAGGGATAGGGAATCCACAGCTTCTCTGAACAGACTGTTTCAGTATCTTACCACTCTCTGAGTTAAAAAAAAAAAGCTTCCTCCTAATATCTAACCTAAATCTACCTGCTTTCAGTTTAGATCTGTTATTCCTTGTCCTGTCACTACATTCCTTGGTAAAGAGTCCTTTCCCATCTTTCCTGTAGCTCCCCTTTAGGTACTGGGAGGCCTCAATGAGATCTCCCTGGAGCCTTCTCCAGACTGAACAAAACCAGCTCTGTCAGCCTCTCTTCACATGAGAACTGCTCCAGCCCCCTTATCATTCTTTTGGCTACCCTCTGGATCTGTTACAACAGGCCATGTCTTTCTTGTGTTGGGTGCCACAGAGCTGGGTGCAGTTCTGCAGGTGGGGCCTCATGAGAGCAGAGTAGAAGGGCACAATGACTTCCCTTGCCTTGCTAGTCAAGTTTTGTTTGAAGCAGCCAAGGATAGTGTTGGCTTTCTGGGCTGCAAGTGTATGTTGCTGGCTCGTTTCGAGTTTCTCTTAAATCAACAATATGAAGTTCTTCTCCTCAGGGCTGTTCTCAGTCTGTTCTCTGCCTAGCCTATATTTGTACTTGGGTTTGCCCCAAATTGTGTGCGGGATCTTACACTTGACCTTTTTGAATTTCATGAAGTTTGCATGGACCCACCTCTCGATTCTGTCAGGGTCCTTCTGGATGGCAGCCCTTCCTGATACCTTCCCTATATTTCTTAGTGTTTACATAATATTCACCTTGAGGCATCAAGACATTTTATTTTTGTGCCTGACCATTACTGTCAGCTTTGTCAAATACGTTTACAGTTTTGCTGAATCACATTTCCCTTCCTCATCCCCCCTCTCCACTTTCACCGTCTGTCTTGCTTGCTTTAAATTACCTCTAAATAACATTTTTCGTGTCACTTATTATGCACTTCTTATTGTGTCACTAATTAGAGGTCAGGAGCATAGAGGAGCCAAGCTTAATGATATTGTCTCTATTTCCATTTTCTTCAAATACCTGGTAAAGAACCTATGAAAGCAGAGCTTTGATTTACTTCATAAAAGAGTAATATACATTTTAGCTATGGGAGTAGAATACCATGCACAATGAATGAGCAGAAGGCTTCCCCCTTATTTTCTTAAAGCTGTGAGGTGGTTCATTTTTTTTTTTTTTAGGGGGGAAGGGAGGGAGGACTGTGTTAAATAACAAAAAGAATAAGAAAGTTGTTCATGTCTTTTTAAATTATACATAGGACAAAGAGCACAATAATGCTCCTGGATAGTGTTTTGTAGCTGAGTGTGCTCTACTTTTCAAGATAGTCACCACCATTAGCTATGCATTTCTGCCAATGATGAACAAGAGTCTGCATGCAGTAGTCAAAAAATGTTTATATCTGCACGGCCATCCAGAACATGGCTTGTCTTTCACATCACTGTCGCCGTTCTTGAAACGCACCACCCACCACCACCTCCCTGTGCTCACATTCACTGTCTGAGCTCCACACATGTTCAGTAAGTGCTGTTGAATGTCAATGGGTGCAATTTTCTCTGCATGAAAGAAATTCAATTCTACCCCTTGATTCCTACGCACTTCCGTGTAAGATGCCATTTTGTCAGACTGCCCCTCTGCTGCCATATGTCACACAGCAATGAAATGTAATGGAATATTGGTGGGAAGGTTCAACCTCTCTTGCCATACCACCAGCATCCACCTCTGACTTCATGGGCCAACATAATAAAATAGGAGGCATTACTTTCAGACCAGCCTTCAGACTTTTTGTAAAGACAGGCTTGTGTGGCGTGTTGTTACTACGAGACTGCCTTTAGTTTTCAATTTGGAAGTAGGTCATTTCTACTCAAAATTTTTCACTGTGGTCTTGTATCCTCAGCCTAGTCATGTTTTGGCTATAGCTGTCTTTGTCACTTTCATTTGTTGCACTATTTAAGAGCCTGGAAGTGGCTGAAAGATAGATTGGATAATAAACCATACTTTTAGAATACTCTTAGGAGTTTTGGATCTTATATCATGGCTGGCTGTGAGGGTCAGAAATTTTGCTTGACCTCTTGTGAAGGTAAAGGGGTAGACAATGAATGCTATATTTATCCTACAATTTAGAGACTTAATGTTCATGCTCCTTTTTTGAACCTCAATACTTAAGAGTTGTGCAATCACATTTCCTACAGTGTTCAGGTCTCATTTCAAAGCAAAATGTCTTGTGGTATTAAATTCCTATGAAGAATCAATCTCACTAATTGCTGGGTATGTCTAAGACTTTAGAATCAGGACAGCATTCTTCCACCTTCTGAAATCAAAATTTTCTAGAGTCTAATGGGATTCCTTTTTGGATGCCTGTGATAATATGTTTAGGACCAATACAGAAAGGCTTACAAATACTTCTCATTGAAGTCAAACTTGCAGTTTTCACTCTGTAGAATAGCTCCTGTAGACTGTTTTAGCACAGTTATATCCAGCTTAGCTGCAAATCCTCTCTGAAGTGGTGAATGTATTGTAGCATATCTTCTTACAGAGCAACAGCTAGAAGCTAGGTATAGTATACTTGGGCATCTAGACTAATAATAGACGGTTCTTTTTGTGCAACTATGTTAATTTATTACAAAAGCACTTGTAAATGAATTAGAACTAAGTTTTTTATATACGATCATAAATGAATTTCCTTATCCTATCTCTTCAAATGTAATTAACTTTTTAATTATATTAGCCTATTAGTTTCAGCTGCTCAT
The DNA here is from genome assembly GCF_002078875.1 of Numida meleagris. Lineage (NCBI taxonomy): Eukaryota > Metazoa > Chordata > Aves > Galliformes > Numididae > Numida > Numida meleagris. Next base: position 41,303,008 of record NC_034412.1, read on the forward strand.
TTCCACGTCCATGTACATTCAGTCAATGAAAATCCCAGACTCGGCAGCTTGCTGAGGTTTTTGGCCTTGGGAATTCTTGGAACTGTTATTTTTCCTCTGATCAGAGGAACAGAAGCCATCTGTGAAGTTGAGAGAAGGAAAACCTCACACCAATGCACTGTTCATACTGATTGATTCTTTGATGTCCCTGAAAAAAGACTTCTTTGTGAAACTGTAGTCTTTCATCAGTTATAACAATTTCAGCCAAAGTCTACCACCAGTGTGGATGCTTTCTAAGAAATCTGAAAGTAAATGAATTGTAAGGTCTAGCCATCTATCTTCCTATGGCAATAAGCTTGCAAAAAAAAAAAAAGAGACCTTGAACAGTGGTGGCTGATAGACCTACGACCTGAGCTGTTTTTGCTATGGATATCCCCTCTCTTCCCCATTTCATGCTGGGATATCTCTTATCTGCTGTCTTGCATTACCCCTGCTCTCCAAGTTTGAACACCTTCACCTTACATGAGGACAGGCCTGGAAACTCAGGCAGAGACAATAGGTTGTACCTCAGGGCTCGTGTAAGATCTCAGATGTCCAGCTTTTCTGGGGCCAAGTTTACTAAACTACAGTATATCCTTTCCCTGCTCAAAAATATGTTTGCATTTTGGGGAAGATACCAAGTACCAGAAAGAAACAATTTTACACCTATGGGAACAGATATCGAAGTCGAATCAAATTGTTTTTCACTGGTACTTTAAACAGTTATGGGCACTTGCTCAGCCAGCTTTTGATGCCAAACTGTCCCACTGAGGGATATTCTTCCTTTCTTATGAAATAAAAATGTAGGTTTTTAGAGCAAGCTGTTTCAGACAAACATGTGTTTTGCTTAGCTCATACTTCAACAACACATTGATGTGCATTTAAAACCTTTCAGGAAATTGCCACCATATAAACTTAAGGACTGCTGTAAACCAAACTCAAAATCGACCTTGGTTCAAAAACTGTCCTTTACCTTTTCTTTAAAAGTCTCTTTTTTTTTTTTTTTTTTTACAGATGTCATTTCAGTCTAGCTTTATGAATTGCTGTAGCTGTGTCACTGAATAAATAAGTAGCAAACCTCCAGGAACACATATGGAACATATGTCCTGACCCATATGGAGCTCAAACCCTGAATTTGCCATAGTGCCACTATGGCACTATGATACAGGATCACTTCAAATTCTGCTTTCTGAAATAGTTACAGCCTGTTCCACAGTAGAATGAGTATGTGGCCTCTGGGTCACATCTCACTACTCAGAGTTGCCATATGGGTGTCTAATTTAGCCAGGTGGCTATAGCCTTCTGTCTTCTGCCATAGTGAAACACCAGTACAGACTCTGCAGTTTCCAAAACTCGATTCATGTGTAACATAACTTCATAGACACCAAGACTTCAGCCTTCGAAAGAATGAACTCATTTTATGCTGCATCAGTGAAACTATGTGCTATGTTTGCCAGCGTAAAATGTTCTGGTGATGAGGTAAATTTATCTCTGTGTGGGCTTTACATATGTATAATTAAAGCACATAAGAAAACAGGAGCTACAGTTTCTTTCACTTTGGGAGGTATGCCATAAAGTATGCTGATTCCTTATTTTACTTTCTATGGTCATTACAGGCAATTAAGATAGTGAATTAACTTAAGTATTTATAAAGCAGAAAAATATTCATGGAAATTACTTAAAATGCTTAAAATATTTATAGAAATAATGACAATTTCCATCTGTCATCCTAAAAATGCTACTCGTGATTGTTCAAGATCTGCAGTGCTCTGTCTGGCACTCTGAGGAAGGCAGGATTGAAGAAGCAACCATTTTTTTTTCTCCAGTGTAGATTAACAAAATTGTTCACAGTTTTACATACATAAGAAAAACAATGTGATGTCTTTGATTGGTAGGCCAAGTTAGGAAAGCAAGATTTCCTAAGCTTGGAGGAGAAAGTCCCACTTTGAACTGGAAAATAATAAGTCATTCTAACATGTCTTATATTTTGCTAATTCAGATTTGAAATAATAAATTTGCAAGACAACCCCGGTTAGCCTATTAATATTCAAGGAGCAGATGAATGACAGCAAAAGTTTTATTTCATTTTCTTATCTGAAACATTACCCCATGGCATAAAGCTGCTGCCACAGAATTGCTTGGTTGTCACCACTCCTTGTCATATGCCATGAGTCAACATCACTATTATCAGTAGTATTGGGTGGTGTGGTACAGACTGGGAATCTCCAACCAGTTTTTTATGTATCATAAAATGAGAGGGCTTCAGTGGAGATGCCTCAAAGGCTGCCATCTACAGATATATATTTTTTTTTCCTATCCTCTGTTACTGCACTGTAAGAACATACTGCAGGACTGGCAGCTGCATCTGTGCATGAGTTTAGTCTAGCTAATTAATTGTGCTACTTCTTGGCTTTAATGGCAGAAAATAGTATCATCCTTCAGAATAAATATTGGGCTATCACTTATGTAAATGTTAAAGTTACCTGTGGCCCTTTTGGCCTCACATGTGCCTTCTAATAAAAAGCGTGGTTTCATTGATATATTGATACCATCAAAGTGTATCCTATAGTCTTAAGTCTGCAGCTATTGTTCTTCTGTTGTGCTGTGTCTGCACTTCTGGGAAAATTTGGGCAGCCACCTTTTTTAATGGCAAATATTTCAAAAGGTCACACATTATTGTGGTATGTGAAAGATTAACATCGTGAAGGTACTGTTAATACTAATGAAAATATAAACTTTTTAAAGCACCTTTCTCTTCCATTGATAGAAATTGACATGAGAAAATCTTTTCTAAAATCCAGCAAACAGTACCCAGTTTACAGTATATTATGTTTGGATTTTTTTATTATAGTATAGCTTTATCAAATGGCTTAAGCTAAAAACCTAAGAATTATTTCAGTTTAAAATCACACCGATCCTTCACTAAACTTGAAATCAAGCCTTTTTTAAACAAATAAATATAAATTATCTGCATGCTAAAATACTGAAACTATATCACAGGGTTGTTAAGTAGTAACATCTCCCAGGGCAAAATTTCTTCCTCAGTGTACTGGCATATGACCCTTAGAAATAATAACCCTTAGGAATGAGGTCTTGTATTTATTTGCATTCTAACTCCTGGCAAAAGTTTAACAAAGAATTTGAGCCATTTAGTCAAATTCACCATGAACTTATGTTTAGTAATTCAAGCTCTAGCTGCCAAAAAATGCTGCCAATGCCTCCTATGACAGGCTGATCTTTTCCCCAGGCTTTGTCTAGTTTTTTAGGATCACCTAGAAAACAAGCTGATTAGGATGAATGAAGTTCCACAGAAGTGAAAAAAATAGTTAAGCTTGTTTCTGAAATGACTTGAGCAAAACTCCATAAGCTGATGCTCTTTGTCAAGGGGAAGTTTCCATACTGCACCCTTATATACCACACTACCACCACCAGCAGCACCTCAATCAATTAATTTTAAATGTACCCAAAAAAAGGTTTTTTGGTTATATCTTGCTGGGAGGATTTTTTGGGGGGAGGGGATGAAGGATGGGAATAGATAAGGGGGAAGAATGTATTCCCTGCCAATTTTGGCCTGCTCTCTTGGATTGAACTGTTTAACACAGTGCAGGGAAATTTCATCATTGCTTCTTACAGAAGGCTAGCATTGAGAGTATTTTTGGTTAGATCATCAGTGACAAGGTGAAGATCTACACAGAAGATGAAGAAACAATATTTCAGAACCCAATTACTGAAATTAAGATAAGTTGGCACTTTAAAAATTGTGGGGGAGATTTAACAACAAAGAGCCCAACAGACACTGGTAGATCTTATCTCTATGAGGCCTCCGGAGTCTGGAGACAGGGCTAAGGTGTAAACAGAATAGTCTTTAGTACGCACAGCTAATGTGGTCACTTCTGGGACAGTTAAGCAACCCTTTGTTTGTTATCTACGTTGTTGTGAAGAACTTAAGGATAATTAACCGTGAGTGGATTTACTGCTTACGAGTGAAGGATATGTAAGGTGTGTGTAAAACACAAGAGAGAACTTGCTATTATGAGAACTTGCTATTCTGATGCCACACTGACTGGGGGAATTCTGCAACGCCGACAAAAAATATTGCCTTTTCCCATCTAAATATAGTGTAGAACTGCAACTGCAATCAGTGTTAATGTAAAATGTGTTCAACATCTAATGGTAGTGTTGGGCTTGCAATTTTCTGATATTACATTTTGGTACAGTGCTTGGTTCTACGTTGTCAGTTTTAATCTTAGATGGCTAAGAACTTTTCAAAGAATGTCCTTAATAGAAATCGTGGTGATTGCATAAAAATGGATTTCTGTATTGGGAGGAAAATATCTTGTACTTGACCTCATCTCTTATTCTTCGCTGTTTGGAATATTTTTGCCAATAATTTGGCTGAAAGTCACTTTTTGAAGGTGATTTCTTTACAGCTGGCAGAAAAAAATAACAAACAGGAAGGAGAAATATATGCTTCTTTCTTAATTTGCAAGGACATCTGAAGAATTTGAGACAAGAGAATTAAGAAAATGAGTGTATGGCCACAAGGGCGAAGTACTAGGCACGAAAATGCCATGCTGGACTTACAGAAACAAAGATGGACACTTTAAAATTTTGAAAAGATGAGGTCTTTTTAAAGCTTGAAACCTTTGAACCTTCATCAATCTATTAGTCATGTTGATGAGCTTTCTTTTTTTAAAAAAAAAAAAAATTCATTGGGAGCGTTCTTTGCTTTTTCTTTCACCTTTCTTGGTACTGATAAACCCCGTAAAGTACTTTCTGCGCTGTGCCAGTACACACATGATTATTGTGACAGAATGTCAGACTACACTGTAAGTCAAGTGGGCAAATCATACTTATGACTTTATCCAGCATATTATTACCAGAAAACTGTAATCTATTTTGTGTGACTTAAAGCACAGATAGGGTTGACCCTTGCAAACTTGTAAACTAAATGTTTTGAGCTAGGGTGGCGTAGCCTGATCTAGTGGTTGGCAGCCTTGCCCCCAGCAGAGGAGCCAGAGCTTGATGGTTTTTACGGTCTCTTCCAATCTCAGCCATTCAATGATATTTACTAGGTGACCATTCCTGGTGTCATTCTCCTTGCAAGGGCCATCTGGGAGTGCTATACCCCTCCAAGCATGTGATAAAAGCGCAGAAATAGATGATTCTCTTTCCACTTAAGTCAGGTAGCAAAGATGTATGCGGGTAAAAGATACATCTTCAAAGTGTCAAATGCATCTTAAGTGAACTTGAAATAAGTGGTAGATGAAGGGGAAACCAAGGCCATTACACCTAACTTGGTTTTGATTAAGGCAGCTCGCATACTGAGGGCTGTGTAAACACTGATACAAGCTCAATGCAATCTAATCTTTTAGATACTAGGGAGGAGAGATGCTTTTCCTGTGTTATTTCATTGTAAGTTTTTCTAGCAACTATAGCCTGTATAATGTCCGAAGCTTGGATGCGCCTGTATCAACATTATCAATACCTGACTCAGTTCCTTGTGGGTTTATGGTATTCCAGGGTGTAGGTCAGGGTGGTGATTTGATTATTTTAAAATAATTTTAGTCACAAAAGCATCAAGTGAAAACTAGTTCTAATCAGGTTAATGAGATCTTGTTTCTGATTTGAGTGACCAAAATTGACCAAATATTGAAATGAGATCTAAGTTACTGCCCTTCACTGTTTAAGGAGTTAGATCAACTACAATTCCTGTAGTTTATCTTAAAATCAGATCTAGTTTTCTTCTGTTGTTTAGTTAGAACAAAACTGCAACTGAACGTATACTCATAAAAAATTCAGTATAATGAAGAGTGGCTAGAAAACCATCTATATACTAAGCTTTAATGGGTTTAGAGGCAATTTTCCAGTAAAGTATTAGTCCCTACATATAGACATATTTACAAACAACAAAACAAGAAACTCTAATGCACAAAACAGTGAAATAAAAATGAGTCCAAAAATAAAAACCTTACTACTGCATTTAGCCCTTTAGTAGACAAATGTGTACTTTAACCTACGTCTTGAATATTAGCAACTCTTGATTATTTAACTACTGTTATAAAAATACTTAACACTATTATGAAGCATTTGTTCATTGTTCTGGATACTAATGTATTATGATCACAGATCACTGGTAATGTGTTTTTTGGCTTTTTTTTTTTGAGTGTTTTTCTTTTTCCTCTTGTCTTGTTTCTGCGGAGCACAACTGCTTGATTCTAATACATGAATTATGGTCTATTTTTTTTCAGTAGGAAGCCTTCCAGTACTTCAGAAAAATAAGTGCATCCTTCCTTAACATTTTGTATGGTTGATTATTTTGCAAACCAAAAAGAAACATAAACAAAAGCCATTTGTAAATCTTAGTTCTGCTTTTAACCTCATTCAGCTCAAAGTCTATTTTTTAGATCTCTTATTTTCCCAGACTTTTCCTTCTATTTACTTTTAAGCAGTGCTACAATAGTAAATTTAAAATAAAAGATCTTTGTCACTTCTGTCTACCTGTTCCCGTGTGAAGTAATGAAATGCTCCTACTGCAAAGTCAGCAGTTTGCTTAATGATTTCCCATCAGACTCAATACATGCAGAGGGCAGGACTCGTTTGCACAAGCACAGCAGAATGCTGAACACCTGTTTGAAGTGATTACCCATGACCAGCGTTTTACTCCACTGGCAGCATTACATGAGTTTTACCTCTGATGGTTATGGTTCCCTGAGGATATGTGCTCCCACCTCTGCTACTTGTTAAGGAAAATAACTGTTCTTCACCTGTTAATGGAGTCATGCTTCCTTTGGGGCAGATTATTTTTGTTGCATTGACTTTTCAGTAAAGAGCAGCGAGGCCTTAAATTGGTCTTAGTCAATTTGCCATTGTCACAATTTAAGTCACATTTTAGCTGCACTCAGTAATTCCCATGAACTGTAATCTCAGGCTTCATTCATGTAGTCCTGAAAAAAAACTGCATTGCTCTGTTGGGCAGACTGGCAATGCTGGCTTTCACCTGTAAGTTCTTTTGGTCCCTGTGGAAGTGGATTCTAAGGGCAGCCTTGCCTACAAAGGGTTGAGGCTGAGCTAAAAATGCATGACAAGGGCTTACAACTCAACTGACCATCAGTATTGGTTTCCTTCTTTCTTCTAATAACTAAAAGAGTAGTAAAATATTTCAAGAGCATCTTAGCATATTTCAGACTCCTTATACTGTAGAGGAATCTATGGAATTGAAAAATGACTGCTAACTTATATATGAATTATCTTTATTTATGTACTTAGTGAGGTATTTGATCAATTTTTTTTTCTACTAATGAATCAAAATTCTAAGCCTGTCTCTTGTAAAATATTTCCACTATATCCAGAGTGAAGTTCATGAGTTTCTGGGTTGTTTGCTTTTGTTTGTTCTCCAGACAGGGTTGCAAAAAATTCTAAATGGATGCATATTGGGATTAGACTCATTAATGGACAACAGATCCTTCTCAACTACAGGACCATGCTTAAAAAGACCCCAAATCAATTAATGCTATCAATGAGACACGTATTCCACATAAAAGTTCACCAAGTATACATTCTGACTGCTGTTTCCTATGGATCAGCTGCTAGCTATTGTCAAGGACAATACACGTATACTTGTTTTTTTAAATAGTTTACGTCCAATGTTGCTAAGTGTGATGTAAGAGTCAAGGCTGTAGCTCTTCCTTCCCACTTATCTGGGACATCACACCTCCCACTCTCCACTCTAAAACACACCCTGAACAGTATTGATATTTGGTTAAGTATTTAGTCTTCACATTCCTTGATGGGATCAGAAAAACTAACATAACCTCATGTTTTCTTATTTAACCAAAAACTACTTTCACAGATGCATGTATTTGTTCAATTATTCAATTTGGTTTATATTAAGCTACCATTCCAGGACTGCTAAAGAATGCCTGAATTAGATGTGTTTTTGAAGGTTCTGAGCGGACTCTGTTACGTCTTCTAAAGTGCAGACAGTAGGAAACAGACTTGAAAATGATCCAGAATCCATTGTGCTGGTCACTAGATTAGATATTTCTGAATTGTACCTTGTTGGTGAGGAATTCATAGACTCATAGAGCTAGCCTGATATTTACAAAGTTGCTAAGCAAGCAGTAGACTGCATGTGATGGTGCAACGCTTGTTTGAAAGGAATACACACTATTGTCAAAACAGATGAAAAAGAGAATGTTCGATCTTCTAGCCTCTGACAAAAATAACAAACCTAAACTTTGAACTGACAGTATCAGAGCTACTCAGTATCTCCTTTCTTTCAGCAATCTTTCTGAAACTTGTCTTTACCATTAGATTTACTTAAGTAACTTCACAAGAGTTTAATCTATATATTGGATTACAAAACCTGTGGAGCACAATGTGACAGCAAACTAAAGACAAAAAATGAAGTAGGCAAACTGGGAAAGTGAATGAATTCTGACATGAAATGAAAATTTAAATTTGTTAAAAATTATTTTGACTAAGTTCAAGTGACAGTTGTAGTAAGTAATTCAGGCAACAAGAAAGAAAAATAATCAAGTTCAAAAGCACATTCTGGAGCCCTGACTGCAGATCTCTTTAATGAATGGTAATTGTTGAAGTCACACGATGAGATTGTGACAGGTATGAAGGGAATTCACTGCATTGTGCACAAATGAGCAATATAAAATATAAGATGTCCAGCATGGATTATAAATAAGCCTGAACCACAAAACACATGATTTGAGATGATGATCAATCTATCCAAGTTAAAATAACAAGAGGAATCTAGAGAATGAATGCATCTGTATTAGAATTAGAAACTTATAATTGTTTAGGTGAAATGTATCTGGAGAATAAATGCACAACTATGACAAGCAGTCTAATAGATTCCTGTGTCTTATGTCAAGAAAAGAAATCCCTGTTTAAAGGAATTCAGTTCTAATAAAAGCTCATAACACCTCTTCGTAACAAAATTGCACATATATAATAAGTATTATAAATATTTGAGTTTTTTTTATAAATACATGACCTTGGCTAGAAGCCTTCAAAAGCAGAGCAGTACTTTTTAGAAATGATTAATTTCTTGGTTACCTGTATTTTTCAATTGTATTTAATATAGGCTTATGGAGACAAAAGCAAGCAGTCGACAGGGGGCAGAGAAAGATTATATTCAACCACAGTGAAAGAAGTTAGCCTTAGGGAGCTCCTTTGTATAGTGATACAGATGACAAATCTCATGAAGTGTGGTCTGATCAGCAAAGAAAAGGATACCCAACTACTTATGGAACCTCAGTTGTGCTATCACATAAACATGGAAAATAATGACATTAAATTTAATTTTGGAGAAGAGTCCAAGAAATGCCTGAAATTAGGAGAGGGTATTTTCAATAGGTCAGTTATAATGAGCTCATAGTTGTGGGAAGAACTTAAGGTCACCTTCTTGACAGAAGGAAAAAAAAAAACAAGCAAAAACTTACCCAACTTCCAACATGCAAATTGAGCATAAAGTTAACCATCTGGGAAATCAGAAGCACTCCAACAGTGTGATGGCAATGCAAAGGGACATGGAGATCAAACTGCTTTTTGATTAACTCCCATGCCTCCAGGTTTATTTTATTTGGTCTCTGAAATAAAGGCTCCGAGCCAGACCCTGGTAGAGGTAACTGTCTTCCTGACTTAAATCAAAGCTCTGCACTCCACACAATGATTTGGGTCTAATATTTAAGTGGTGTCATGGTTTTGTGATTTTCGGTTATTGGTATTCCACATCATAACATCATGTAGTGGACATACCTAGTTCTCAGAAGAGAAGGACTACTA
>NC_034412.1:41319869-41333203 GCF_002078875.1 Numida meleagris
TTTTGCATTCCGATATTTTATTTAGTAAATTAGTTTGTTTCTCCTCAGATTGTTGCCGCTGTTCTTTGCTCTCAGGGCCATCTCCCTACCCTTTTCCCCTTTCCACTTTTCCCTGGACGTGGGCCCTTGGGTCCCCCGTCCCCTTTGTCACGGAATCGGGCCTAACGCCCGTAAACCGTTGACAAGTGGCTTCCCCAGAAGAGCATTATTTCGGGGATATCAAGGAGATATTTTACAGGCACAGGGTCAGTCCCTGAGGAAGATGATCATAACTGAAATACATCTTTTTAAAAGAGTCTTACTAGAAGAGACCGATATTGTGACGTGGTAACAGAAAATTAGGAATGTTCCAAATTCAGGAGCTTAAGGAACACCTCTGACTAGTTGTGGTATGTCTTCAGTTACCTGCAGTATCCTCTGAGGACTGAAAAATTAGAGCTATGATCTGTGAAGATAAATGTTGATATATTGTTACCAACTTTAACTTTTCAAACGAGAGGAGATCTTAGCAGCAGGGATCCAGCAGAGTGCTCCTTTCACTATTTTAAAAAGCTGTGCTCCCAAAAACAATGCTGTTTGATCTGAGATAAAACTCAATTTGACACAAAAGCAAGATTCACGTGAGAAGGTCAGGCAAAGGATAAATCATATTCATCCTATTAAAAATGCCTGTAAATAATTTAAGTCCACAATAGCTATAAATTACATGCAAGTGCTCACGTCTTTTTTTTCAAAAGGTCTATAAACATTAAACCTATTCACCTATGACTCTTATTTTGAATGAAAAGATAATAGAAAAATAGGGTACTTCAGCTGTTCATATTAACAGTTTGCACCTAGTTGTAGCAGGCTGCTTCTTTCATGCACCTAGTGCTATTTCAGGCGATATATTTTTATTTATTTATTTATTTATAAGAACATCCTTAGTGCTATTTCTGTGGATTTTTCTCATGTGATAAGATGCTGAAAAAGTAGCAATGGAAATATGTAATATTCTTGTTGCACCTGAATTCACATTGGTGTGTCCTTTACTATTCAAACATTCAAGCAGGATTACCTTATGGAGGAGGATTTTGGAATCTGAGCTTGGACAATTACACAGTTTACATGAACTAAGTCAGGAAAATATACCAATGTAAATTATACTTCTTAGTAACTGTATAAAAGTTATTCCAGACAAGTGTTCTTGGAGGTCTCTTTGCAACTGATGTGCTTTCTTTTTCACATGTATTCCAACTGGAGGCCAGAAAAGGTGTTTTTCTCATGGAAATTTTCTGTGAAGTTTAGTGTTTCATCTGGAGTCTGCTCCAGGTAAACCAAAATACATCCCTACAATACATGCATTAGCTGGTTCTAAGTCTCTTTGTAAAATAGCAAGCTCAGCTTTGTAGTTCTTATTCATATTCATACAATTTATATTTTCTCCTAACAAGGAATTGCATAAACTTCTACCATTCCTCTACCAAAGAAGTATTGTCTCAATGAAGATTGTAAAGTGTTTGGCAAGAGAAGATAACTAGCCAGCCAACTTAAGGTACCCCATAGGAGATGAGGAAGTTTTCCTACATTGCCTTTTTTCCAAAGTACTACATTCAGTAGAAAATTTGTTTTGGTAAGAGCAGAGGATGCTATCACCAAAGAAGATTCTGCTGAACATCTATGCCTAAGAATGCTAGTAGCACATAGATGGTTTTGATTCTGCTTTGGGTCACATAAGAGTTAGTCAAACCACAGTAATGACTGTTTGTGACTATTGCTCTGTCAAGCACTTTAGATGTCTTTCACTAATAACAGAAGTTGGGGATGCTCATTCTAGTGGAAATTACTTGTAAGACTTTTAAATTGGAAAGCCAGTGTTACAACTTTTACCAGCGTACTTCTAGCACACTGACAGCATAACTTTTACTAGTGTCCGCAACATACATTAGAGCATGCAAAAGACACAATGTAAGGTAATAAAGTATTCTCTCTAGTCAACTCATTGTAGAAATATGCTGTCATGCACAGGCAGCCAATATTACTGTGAGAGTCAACCACAACTGAATTCCATAAAATGTGTCTACTTAGGTATTCTTAGGCCATTTGAGAGCTAGCTGTTGTTAAACTCATATTAGTCTAGAGTTAGCTTAGTATAAATTGTGATTTCAATGAAATTTCAATAATCAGTAGAGGAAATCCTTACATATTATATATATATAGATAGATAAATATAATAAATAATATCTACAATGTATACATATGTATTACGTACGTATGTATACAATATAGATATGACATATAATATAGAAATGTAATATATATAATGTATATTATATATATAAATATATATGTATATATATCTATATCTATATGTATAGATAGGCACCATGTTCAGCAGAGTCATTTAACTCTAAATTAAACTGTACACTCAGGGTAAGTTATCACTCTGAAGGCAGAAAGGGGAGATTTGTTAATTAGGCAGGCAAATATGTGAGATAACATCTGTTTAAAAAAGGGACATTCACACTTTCAGAACAGTGGACAATTCAAGTTTTCATCAGACAATGTGAAATACTCTTGCAAATTAAAAGTAAATGATCTTCAGATAAGGAGGAGTGACACATAGCAAGTCTACTTGTAGCCCCTGGAGGCATTTGGAAAGCTGTGAACCATGATGCGATAGGTGGCGGATTACTGTAATGATAACTACCCAAGAAGTTCTCATTCTCAGAAAAGCAGAAATCCCAAGGGAACAAGGATCAGAAAAGCGTCAGATGACTAAAGGGAGAGAGAAGCCCCCAGACTTAATCTTGAGAGATACTTATTTGATGACTGAACCAAGCTCAGTGCTACCAAAAATGAATGATCTAAATATTCGGAACTGTATTCCATGGTACAAGGTCCCAAACAATTTATAGCATTGGCTTTGGCTGACATATCTCTTAATCAGACAATTCTGCTCAATAAACCTTCTGAAAAGATAAACTATTAGTCTTTTTCTGAATCACTTTTTGTTTAAACCTATTCAGTTTATTAAAAAAAGTACTGGACTTGGATCATGAATGGAAGGAAAAAAATGGGGAACAGATTTTTTGTTGTTGACCATACTGAGCCTTTTGCATAGCTCATCTATTCTTGAACATCATACTTTTGGATTAAGCAGTTTATAATTTTGTTTCATTGTTCCAGAGCTGATTATAATGTCTTCCTTCTCTTTCAGCATGTTTAATCCTAAGGAGAGAGGAAAAAAGGGAAAGGAATGTCAAAAGATCAGTACTGGTATCACTGCATTAATTCTTTACCTGCAACATAGGTCTTCTACAAAAGCTGTTTTGTGGGGAGGGGGAAAAATGTCACATGAGGAAGCTGATACCCTACTCATCATTAATAAATATTTCTGTTCTCTATATCCACATGTTGTCATGATGGATAGATATGTTTTTCTAATTTATAATATGCATTTAAAGAAAATAATCTATTTAAAATCTCAAATTTCTTTTCTATTAACTTCAGATAAAATTGCACCTTCCAGTAAGTTTTGCACAGAAAGTGGAAACTAAGCATTGGAAAGTTGAACTTTAAAATGCTGATTTTGTTTAGACATAATCATTGCCTTTGGAAACATAAAATTCTGGAATTTTAGGGTGTTTTATTTGTCAGAATTTGTAGTTATGCTTCAATCCTATATTATACAAACATTTTCCTGTTACATTTCTCTGCACAGAGTCCTAACTCTTTTGAAGTACACAAGTGCAGTGCATGTAAGGGGGAATGAAAAGGATAGATAGAGAAACTATTACAGAAAGAGGAGTGAAAGAGATCACACACAACCTAAGAGTGAGGATTTGTGATGCCTTAGTAGCAACCATTACATACGTTGCTCTGAAGGTAATGCTTCCTATTTATTTCCATGGAAACTATAACAGCTACAAAGAGTTCAATAACACTTTGTGACAGAGCACATTCTCAGCTACAAAACACTAGTTTTCAACATAGTCTTCAGTAATACTAAAAGGCTAATATTTATCAAGGTAAAGAAGATAGAAAAAACACAGTTTACATCTATTTATTTAGGTTCAGATTTCAGTCTAGATACTTTGCCCATGTTTCTTTTCTCTTCAAAGACACTTTGATTGTTCCTCAGCATATATAAATGCCAACAACATGCACAGAAACACACATGCTTGGGTTTTCAATATTTTTCTTGTTTACAGCTGATGTTTGAAGGAGAACCAATATTAATCACAATCTGAATGTTATAAGTCATCTTTAATCTCATCAGCTTTTCCTCCCACAGCAGTGACTTATCTCTTAGAGATATGCCATTGATGAAGGATGTAATCGTGTTTTTGTTTGTTTTTATTGTGATACAAGATTTGTAAAAACAAAAGGCTAATATAAGATCACATTCTTTTCATTTGGAATGTAGCTGCATTTGTATCTTTCCATACGAGATTACGTTCTGTTCAGGATCACATTTATACTTGTCATAATAAGAAGAATTTTCTTTTAAGAAATAGTATTTATCTCTCATTCAAATTTCACTTACCCCTTTATTTTCATTTTCCCTCTCCATGAGTTCACAGGGATGATCTTTGATAGTAGTTCAGTGCTAGTTTCCTTGATTTCTTGCACAATAACTATTGAATACTTTGGCACTTTTGCTTTCCAAACAATTTGTATTATTACGCATTGCTCTGCAAGATTTAAACACAGATTATTAAAAAAATGTCCTCAGTTCACACCAGTTCTGAGCACCTGTTTCTGTGAGCCATCTTCTGTAATTCTCATGTTTGTGGTCTTCTAGATGCATTTTCTTTCTGCACTGCTTTTAAATCTCAATTTAGTCACTCACCTCATTCTGCCCACTATTATTCTCATTCCCTTTCTGATCAAACTGTTAGAATTTGTACTATTTCTTCCTTTTCAAAGCAACAGATATACAGAATACTGAAATCCACTGTAGATTTGGCACTTACTGTAGAAGTGTTTTGTTTCTAGTACAGAGAATTGTGTTTTTTACAGTTTTCGAATTTTCTTTTTCAGGTATTCAATTCCTATATTTATTACCAAGGCAGAGACCATCAAAGGAAAGTTTGAAGTTCTCAGAGGTGAACACAAGAAGCGTGGATGTGGCATGTACGTTCGTTGTTTCTGCCAAGTTCAAAAATAGTTAATGTAGAAATTATAACACGCAAATAATTATACTATCTAATAGTATGCTATATCTAATATCATTAGAAAAATAACCTGAGTATAAGAGGAAGAATCATGGAAAAGAAAAACTATCCTGCCTCTTCTGAAAACCTAATGTAAGGGTAAAGTGCTTGAAGTAACTAATCTAAATCAGAGGAAGATATAGAGTTGAAATGATAAATGACTTGTCCCTATGTCTCCTCCATTTTCAAGACTAGATTTTTTGTGCTAAAAATGATATGAAAGAAAAAGGAAGAGTATGGAAGAACCATGAAGAAAGTAATAGAATAGTTTAGGGAACAAAAAGAAATAAAATGAAGAAAGGGAAGCCAAATGGACAAAGAAGGGGAAAAACAAACAAAAAGAACATGAACAGTACTCAATAAATAATAATATAAAAAACTGAGGAACAAACTCACAGTGAAAACGAAGGAAACGGAAGGTAGTTTGGAGGGACTGAAGGTTCCTAGGTACGCTTGTGGTTTTGAAGGTGCAATCTGAGACAAATTAATTTCAGAAATCTCAGGGAATTTAGAGTAACCACTTGATATATTTTGTCTTTCGTGTTGTTTAATTTTATTCCTTGTAATGTGTATTCTGAAGGGATGCTATTACTCCTCTAAGTAATTTAGTAGTATTGTTTGTGTTTGGTTTCCTGGGCATGAAGAACATCTATTTATCTAATAGTTGTTCTATATTCTAAGATAAACTTGTAAGAAGATTTCCCTGTTTGCAAGCCTGGAACAAACAGATTCTCACTAGATAACTGATTAACAAGTTCAGTTGCACAATATTTGAAAAGAAACATATACCACTGTATGTTTTGACAAGTGGTTCAGAGTCTTCACTGGTACAGTTTGCTTAACTAAAAGTAATTTGCAATAATTATATATGTGCTTAATTATTTCTAGAATTATCAGTGATTTACTAGGAAGCTTGAGAGAGTATGTCCAAATGAAGGACTAAGTGTTCACAAATACATGTGGAAATACAAAGAAATAAACCATATCGTACTCCTTGTGAAAAGGAAGAACAGGGAGTGGGGACTCAGAAAATGTGTGTAGTAGGACTTGGTACTGCTATATTCTTAGAGGATTCTGTAATCAAAAATAGTTTTACTTGACTGATGCACAAACTCACCTCAAACATGCACATATAATTGAAAACAAACCTTTAAATAATCTCATCTTCACACTGTGCATATAAATTGCACATTAATCCATCAAAAACTCATACATGTATTGAAAATGATGTTGACCTGCTTCAAAATTATGGCGACTTAAATGGAATTGGAAGTGTCATTACTTTTGACATACACTCATAAGTTATGGTTAAATGACTAAGTGATATCATATGCATTGAAATGTTTTGTAACTGCTAAATGAACTTGGGCTGCAGGGGAGAGAAGTAAATAGTATGTTATATGAATGAGTCTGGATTATGTTAAAACAGGATTTATCACAGAGTAGATAAATGGAATAATTTTGTTTGAATACAAATATGGATTTAACAATTGCACATAAAAAGTAAATGGACTATTGCAGATAAAGCATAGAAGATGCAAAAATTCCTTTATTCTTTTTCTTCCTTCTTGAGCTTCTGTTTTAAAAAGGGCAAGTTGGTTATAAACAGAAATCTAGGGCATTCACTATAACTGGCAGATCTGACAAACTTTTTTATATATTTGTAACCTTTTCACCATATTCTGCAAGTCCTAGGAACTTGTATGTTTCCATGTCACTACAGCAGATGTGGCTGTTTTTCTCAGAAATTCAGTTTCTCCTCTCAGCTCTGGACCAAGAAAAATGAACTG
Organism: Numida meleagris; assembly: GCF_002078875.1. Classification (NCBI taxonomy): domain Eukaryota; kingdom Metazoa; phylum Chordata; class Aves; order Galliformes; family Numididae; genus Numida; species Numida meleagris. The sequence continues at coordinate 41,326,858 of NC_034412.1, forward strand.
ACAGTTAAGGAGTTTGCAGAAGAAGAGAGTTATCTAGAATTCGGGGCTTGTCTCTAGTGGTCACACTTCTAAAAAATAAGGGCAGAGAACAAAATCTAAAACAGAATCACAGAATTGTAGGGGTTGGAAGGGACCTCTAGAGATCATCGAGTCCAACCCCCCTGCAAAGCAGGCTCCCTACAGATGCCTGCACAGGTAGGAATCCAGGCAGGTCTTGAATATCGCCAGGTAAGGAGAATCCACAACCTCCCTAGGCAGCTCGTTCCAGTTCTCCGTCACCCTCACTGTGAAGTTCTTCCATATTGGTGCGGAACTTCCTATGCTCAAGCTTACAGCCATTTCCCCTTGTCCTGTTCCCACAGACCGCTGAAAAGATGTTGGCTGTGTCCCTTTGACTCCCACAACTTAAGATATTTATAAACATTAGTAAGAAAAACCTGCAATAATACTTCAGCAGTTAAGCAAGTGTCCTATGGATGGCATTGAGACACATTAAAAGTAGAGATCACTTCATATATCCTGACTGGATGCCAGTTCAGTAGAGACTTCTGTTTAAAAAAAAAAACAACAAAAAAAACAAAAAACAACCAAAAAAAAACAAGATACCAAATACAGCTTTTAAAAGGTGTTTTTCCAGGCTGAATCTAACACTTGCAGCATCATGTAGAATTTTAATTGATTCTGCTTTGAACATCCTGTTGTTGATTTGAGACAGTATCATTAAAATTATTTGGAGTATTACACTCAATTTATTTGTCTAGAGCTACGCTTCAGTTAATTACTATACAGAATACTGCTTATAAGTTACCTCTAAAGTAAAGCATTGCAAGTATTTTGTCTCATAGTATTTGTATAAGAAACAGAAAGTCAATTTAACTGAACTGTACCAAGAGTTCTTTCAGTAAATTCAGTACGTAATTCAATGAATAATGTATTGCTGAAGGTGTTTCTAGATATGGAACATCAGCTAATTTTATTCCCTGTCTCTTATTTATGAAATAGTGTTTGATGTTTTTTATGGAAGAGCAGAATGCCCAGCAGTTGTCTGATGTGAATATGCTGAGACTAAATAAGCTCCAGTTGCCTGATTGTTTTAGCCTGAATGAAACGAGTTCTTGCAACCATCGTGCATCAGTCCACATTTCATATCTGTATCTGCATATTTGATACACAGAATCATTTTTGATTAATAAATACTAATACATTTTATGAGATTAAGTTAGATTCAGCATTTATTAACAGAAACAGGTACTTATGTAGTAAAACCAATCTGTCATTTTCTAGTACATAAATATTTTTTTCTTAAGGGAAAAAAAAAAACATATTACTTCATAGTCCACCCTTTGGTCTCTCTTCCCCTCTTACTTCCTCCCACAAAATGACATGATCTGGCTAGAGAGAATTTATCTGCTATGAAACCTAATAATGAAGTGGGCGCAACTTTGGGCAGGATCAAGTCTTTTTTTAATATCACTTAGTAATTATGCTTTCCAAGAACAAATGCTTATTCCTGTCTGAAATTCTAGACATGAGCACAAAGTAGCCTGCTTTCCACATAATGGAAACATAGCTTCTAATGTAAATTCCTTGATTTTTTAAGTTTCACTCTCAACTATCTTTTTGTAGGAGTAAAGTTATTTTATTTAAGATTGTTGTAAACCTGAAATGCAAAGAACAGAACTGCCTTAAAGTAAGATGGTTTATTACAAATATGTTGCTGAGACTTCTTTTTTTTTTTTTTTTAATCTTAAGGAAGTGCTCAGTTGAATAGAACTGCATTTTTTTTTCATGAATTATTTAGATTGATTTAATCTATATACCTGCCTGTCAAAAGGAGAAGACATCTTAAGGGAACTTAAAGGAAAAGCAGTGTGATGTTGATGCAGTTTAAACAGGAAGATTGAATATAGGAGTGGTTCACAGTTCTTTTTCATTCAATTGAAATAAAAAGGTTCTGCCTAATGAACAGGGACAGGCTTTTTGCTTTCTAGCATGATGCTGTTGTGGAACTATGTTCAAGTCAGTAAATGGATTTTTAACTGTGTATGAATAGGGAACTTCTAGGTCCTGTGGACATCTACAGCAGTGATAGATTGTCTTTTCTGTTACAGGGATGTTGGGGATAAAAATAATGTAAGGTGTTTTCTAAAATCCTGCCTCTCCCCCTCCTTTTCCTTAAATGCTGTACACAGAAACCAGATGGAAATTCTCCTCCAGCTCTATTGCATTATGCCCTCATTGCTGTTTGAATCTCTTACAGCTATGCCCGTATTAGTTCTTAAAGTCATTTTTAGAGGTGCTGAGTGAGATTATCTAATATAGCAATCTGTGTTCTTCTGGCCCTGAGCCCTTTGGATGTGGTGCTCAGGGATATGGTTTAGCGGTGGGTTGTTAGGGTAGTACGGTTAGGTTGTGGTTGGACCTGATGGTCTTGAAGGTCTTTTCCAACAAGAGCAATTCTGTGATTCTATGATTCTATGCCTTGTCCAAATATGCTTTGTAATTTTCTACCTGTAGACAGTATTTCCCTCTTTCTCCTGTTTTCAGCACAGAATGCCCTGAGGTATCTCCTTCCTTTTGTCCCTTCTGCAAGCAGAGATGAAAGCATCATCCAGGAAATGCTTCCTTTTCAGAATGCTTTTCGTTATTCTACAAAGACGAAATTTTTGAATACTGAAATTAAAATGAGTATTGGTTGCCACCCTCAGGTTTAACAACAACAATAAAGCAAGTAAAGAATCACTTGTTTTTCCTTGATTCCAGTAGCAGCTTGCCATTTCACACTTCTGTTTGTGGACTGATGAATGTCAAAGATATAGTTTTGTATAGCAGATGCATGATTTGGCTGGAATGTAAATAACAATAACAACATTTTATTATACTAAGTATTGAAAGAAATTAATTTGTTGTTTTCAGTGAGAAGGAGATGCTTGGAATTTGACTTAGATGTCTTAACAGTGATTTCTGGAGATGGGCTTAGTTTCTTGAGTCATGAAAGGCTAAAAAACATAATCATTAAATGCCTACTAAATAAAATGTTTTAGTGTTTTTATTCAATCCAAATTTCCCATCAAATTTCTAGAGAAAGAGATCTAAGTTCCACATGAGACTAACAGTTACTGATGAGAATAAATATAGTAAAATAACTTTATTCATGATGATTGTATTTTTTTAATGGATTAGGAAATACCAACTGTAAATTCAAGGAAAAATAACTCCTGAAATTAAAGTAATACGTCATGCATCTTTCCTTTGATAAAAATTGTTATGTGTGCTCTTAGATTCTATAGATGAAAAGTTTCAAAGTGTAATATAAGGAACATGGGGGTAATGTTTCCCTTTTTCCATTCTGAGATGTTCTCGCTGACTGGAAAAGGGGAAACATAACCCCCTTTTTCAAGAAGGGAAAAAAAGAAGGGAACTACAGGCCAGTCAGTCTCACCTCTGTGCCTGACAAGGTTATGGAGCAGATCTCCTGAAGGCCCTTCTAAGGCACATGGAAAATAAAGATGAGGTGATAGGTGGTAACCAACGTGACTTCACCAAGGGTAAATCATGCCTGACAAACTTGGTGGCTTTTTATGATGGAGTTACAGTGTCAGTAGATAAAGGAAGAGCAACTGATGTAATCTACCTGGACTTGTGCAAAGTGTTTGTCACTGTCTTGCATGACATTGTGGTCACCTAATTAGAGAAAGATGGATTTGATGGATGGACCACTTGCTGGAAAAGATATTGCCTGGATGGTCACACTCAGAGAGTTGTGGTCAACAGCTCCATGTCCAAGTGAAGACTGGTGACAAGTGGCATTTCTCAGGGATCAGTGCTGGGACTGGTGCTGTTTAACATCTTTGAAGGCAACATGGACAGTGGAACTGAGTGCACCCCAGCAGGCTTGTGATGACACCAAGCTGAGTGGTGCAGCTCACATGCTAGAGGGAAGGGATGCCATCCAGAGGGACCTGGACAGGCTCGAGAGGTGGGCCCGTGCCAACTTGATCAAGTTCAACAAAGCCAAGTGCAAGGTTCTGTACCTTGGCTGGGGCAATCCCAAGAACAAATGCAGGCTGGGCAGAGAATGGTTTGAGAGCAGCCCTGAGGAGAAGTATTTGGGGGGGTGCTGGTTGATGAAAGACTCAACGTGAGCCAGCAAAACTGATTAGAAAAGATACGTTTACATTCATATTTTTCAAGGGTTATTTAATCTGTTCTTTATGGCTTTCAACACATTCTATTTTAAAATTTTTCATTTGTTGTGTGTAGTTTCTATCACTTTGTTATTAGCGTTTATCTTCTTGCCTTCCTAGTTAGCTTTCATTTACCTGTTGTTTATACCATTTTCTTCCATGTGGAATGGAAATATTTCTTCTTCATTGCATTCACAATAACCATCTTCATTATTAATCGTGAGAGCAGCATTACTAATGGATTCCTTATCATCATTTTCATAACTTAAAAACAAGTTCATTATCTGATGAGATACAATTTTCTTCATATGCATTTTGAGACACCTGATTTTTTTTATTTATATTCTTTGTAGACCACTCTTTCTCACAATCTATAAAGAAAATAACAATGAATAAATTGTTAAGCTTCTCTTTATTTTTCTGTGATCATTTCCCCCATTGCATGTCTGTCTATATATGCTTATGGAAAAAAAGTCCTCTAGCACTTTTTTTAATTAAAATCTTCAAGTGCTGCATTTCACTTTGAATTGAATATTTGATTTCAAAGGTCTTTTAGGATCAACAAAATAAATCTTCTACAGGAAATAAGTATTTACTTTACAGTGATTAGTCACCCTTGTCATCTCTTGAATAAATGCAAATATACTTCCTTTATATGTTACCCATACAGACTTGAAGTATTATTAGGGCTTTCACATATATGGCAAATTCTGAATTTTCGCCTGTTTTATCTTGATATAATTCAGTTGACTTGGGAATAACTTTCACCTATTGAACTGACCAGGCTCACAGTGTATTGATGAGCTCTTTGTTTAGGACTTATACATGAACTGTTATAGGTGCTTCAACAGAAAACCATTTCAACTTTGTGATCTGGCCCTCTCTCTGTCTTTGAATAAAATTGTGAATAGTGATGCATACACACCATATTAAAAGAAAAAAAGCCCAGCAAACTGTAGTTGAATAATATTGAACTGTTTTACCCGTTTGCAATGTGGATCGCTGATTAGACAATCATATTTCTTTGAGAACATATTTCTGCTTTTTCTGGGCCAAATCAGATATTGGATTAAAAATAAAAATAAGCTTTCAGTTGTGCATGTGTGTGTGTGTATAGATATATATATAATTAATGTGTATATATATATATACAACTGAAAGCTTGTTAATTATAGATAAATATAAGTTCATATTTATTTATATTTATATAATATGTATAAAGTCCAGATGCTGCTCACTCAAAGCTAGCTACTGACTTAACTGAAGAAAGGCATGTTAAAAAACTAAATATAAAAGCTCAGTGAGATATTCCCCAAATGCCCCCTACCCAAACTTTCACCTCAGCAAATGTGTTAGAATATAAGCATGTAAAATTTTTTAAATGAGACATTGTAATGCTGGATAGAAATGTACGAATTGAAGTATTTCAGATGTATTAGCACAGCACATTCACTAAGAAAATATTTTAAGGTCAATAAAGTATTGAATGTAATGAAATAAATATTTTATTGCAAAGAATTATTGAATATATGAAACAAGAACTTGATATGTTCAAAACCTATCTGTCTTCCTAACCCAAATACGATTAAATTAATTGGCTATCATATATTTGGTTGAATATCTCACTACAACATTATTTTAGAGGATTAGTATAAAATTAAATTTATCCTAAATGACTCTCTCCTTAATCAGTCATTCTCATAAAAGTTTATACTTGGCTTTTAATACTCAGAAGGTGCAGAGTCATATGGTATTCTCCAATGTGCTTTAATTTTAGTTAAGATTAAACATGTTATTTCTAACTTATTTAAAAAGACATATTACAGAAAAATGTGATGATTTGTCAGTCAACCCAAATGCTAAAATGTAACAAATTGGTTCCTTTTCTGCTCTGATTAGCACATAATAGTCACGAAGAATTCAAGAGAAGATCTATGTGTTTGTACCGGTTTTGAATTTTCTGGTGGTTTGTTCATATGGTAGTTGAAAGGAGAAATTTGAGGAAAAAGATGCAGTAAGAGAGAAAATAAAACCATGCTTTCTGATATATTATGTAGTATACTAAAGAAATCAAATTTTCAAACAGATAAACATCAGCTCCACCACTTTTCCTTTTTCCTTCCCTTCCCTTCCCCTCCTCTCCCCTCCCCTCCCTTCCC